>NC_085866.1:55744660-55894660 GCF_034702125.1 Engraulis encrasicolus
TGTTAGTAGGCATTTGACTCACTCTCATTGAACATGTCAGGGCTAGTGACTACAGCATCTGCTTAGAGTCCGCCACCTGACCAGTGCCAGTCAGCTCCCAGTCTGATTACGAGGATGGAGACTAAGGCTGTGACTCAATTTAATGATTTTTATTTTCTCTATCAAGGTATTGGATTTGAAGACCTAGCATAAAATCAGCCGTGCGAATTATTTTTTTGTATTTTTTTATTTAAAAAAATGTACCACATGTTTGTTTGCAATATTTTGGAAAACTATGAAAGGTCTGATGTTTGCTGGTATCATAAGTTCCATTGCTTTGCAAATGGAAACAAAGTCAAAGCACAATACACTACATGGCCGAGAAGTGATGATGTCCATTTCTGTCCAAATAGCACAGACACGGCGTCTTAGTACAAGCACAGCAAAAATGCTTTCGAAAAATGCAAATGTGTTCCATGCAGATGTCACATAAGTGCAAAACATTACACTCCACTAAAACAATAGCACACCATAATAGCACAATATTCCAGACCATTCCATTCGGTAACACTTTACAATAAGGTTACGTGAGTAATGACGGAATAATGTCTGAAGTAATGACTGATTAATAGTGAATAAACATGTGACTCATGCATGCAGTAATGTCTACTACATTAGTAGTCAATACATAATGATGATTTATTAACATTTGGATTGCACACCCTTAATTAGCCCCTGATATACAAGATACAAGATACAAGATACTCAGGTTGACAATGCCGCCACCTCGACTCATCTCCATTTTTGATGCAGCCAATTACCGTAGTGTCGTCAGCAAACTTAATGATGGTATTGGAATTGTGGATGGCTGTGCAGTCATGTGTGAAAAGGGAATAGAGTAGGGGGCTGAGCACACATCTCTGGGGCACGCCGGTGCTGAGGCAAAGTGTGGAGGAGGTGTACTTGCCCAGTCGTACTGCTTGAGGCCTATCAGTGAGAAAGTTTAGAATCCAGCTGCAGAGTGAAGGATTAAGGTTTAGAGATTGAACTTTAACACTAGTTTGATGGAATAATTGTGTTGAAGGCAGAGCTGTAGTCGATAAAGAGCATCCTCAGCCTCACATAGGTGTTACTGTGATCAAGATGGGTAAGAGCGGTGTTTAGTGCAAGGGCAATGGCGTCATCAGTTGATCTGTTTGACCTATAGGCGAACTGAAGTGGGTCAAGTGCAGCAGGAATAGATGATGTGATATGCATCTTGATAAGCCTCTCAAAGCACTTCATGGCTACAGGTGTAAGAGCTACTGGTCGGTAATCATTCAGACAACTCACTGTAGATTTTTTAGGGACTGGGATGATGGTAGTCCTCTTGAAGTATGCATGATATACCACATTTACTTCATAGTGAGTCATTATTATTCCAATCATGAGTCATTCATCATTATGTATTGACTACTAATGGAGTAGACATTACTGCATGCATGAATCACATGTTTATTCACTATTAATCAGTCATTACTTCAGACATTATTCCGTCATTACTCACGTAACCTTATTGTAAAGTGTTACCTTCCATTCCATAAATAATCCACTCTGAAGTCCTTTTGTTGTAAATTCTGTAGGAGTGGAGAATGTGAAAGGCCCTCTTCATTTTAGAGGTCAAATATGCATGCATGTTGATGTGTTTGACATTTTGCTAGCCCTGGTGTTTCCCTCGTGGTGTCTACTATGTGTCTGTCCTATTAACTTTTCAGGCAACCATGACACACAAGTGAGAGGTCTGCATTGAGGCCTGAGTGTGTGTGTGTGTGTGTGTGTGTGTGTGTGTGTGTGTGTGTGTGTGTGTGTGTGTGTGTGTGTGTGTGTGTGTGTGTGTGTGTGTGTGTGTGTGTGTGTGTGTGTGTGTGTGTGTGTGTGTGAGTTGCAATCTGCAATGATGTGATGTCATCCCTAGACAGCTAGCCCCCAGCCCCCCAACACACACACACACACACACGCGCGCGCACACACACACACACACACACACACACAAACCTCACTCTGGAAAACACTCTCAGGGCTCTCGCCGTTTGGCCCATTCAATTATGCATGAAGGAAAGACACACACAGACGCGCACACACACACACACACACGCACGCACGCACACCGAGCGAGCAGTCCGCTTTCTTCTGACATCACCAGGGGAGTCCCTCTCTTCATCAGCAGCAGCTCTGTAGCTTCCTCAGCGCGATATGGTGTATTCAAAATGCAACACCCTCTTCACAGCCCACTGACACCCATAGCAAAACTTAGCTGCAACTTGCTCAGCTGATTCTGGGGTGGGCTCTTCCTACCCAATCAGTGTTTCATGTCGATTTCTTTTGAAAGTCCTGAATTGACAGACAAGCAACAACAAAAAACAACAACGCATGGTAGGCCTAAATAGTGTACAGGCCTATTAACAAAAAAATATGGTAACACTTTATTTTAGGGATACATCTATTAGCACTAATACATACAATGTGCCTGTATAAGTAAATTGTAAGGCAATAACAAAGCAAAATCAAACATTTGTTAGGCATGTATTCGCAAATGTCTTGTTCATGCAAAATGAGGGATTTATTACCAATTGAACCTTAGTAAGGACCTAGTAGGACTTAGCGTTTGCTTAGTACATGCCTTACAAGTTACTTATGCAGGCATTAACATTGTATGTATTAGTGCTTATAGATGTATCCCTCAAATAAAGTATTACGTTCAAACGTGGTATGTGTTACTAATGTGGGAAAAGTGGCCATTTGGCCCAATGAAAGAATCTGATGTTAGCATCATATGGTAGTCCACTACCAATGTGAAAAATGCAAAAATCTCGAACTGTAAATGGTAAGCCATACTGGGTGTCACATATTAAGAGGTGGCACTGATCCACATGATACACATGTCCTGGGCTTTGAAACTATACCCCTGTGTTTGCTGTAAAGTTAAAGCCCTAGCCAGCAACAAAATATCAAATATGAATATGAAATATGTTTGTCTTCTAGACAAACCGCACTCAAAATGACTCAATATTTGCAATGAAGGTAAACAGACTGTAACAACAATTAAAAGCCCAGTTGAAAAGAAAACTACCAGCCACTACCAAAGACATTAAATAACATATGTGAACTGGAAATTAAGTTGTTAATCTGGAAATTACGCAGTGCGCATTCCATTTTTTGTGAGTCAAGCTGACAGCAATCAGACGTGTTACTGCTTGCATTGCTAGCATCACTCTGAAAGCAAAAGATAGAGTGAAACAAAACAGTTGGTCGTTATTGAAGCATTTTTAAATCTAGTGTAGTTCTGCACAGTGTCTGATTTATTTTCTGAAGCTTGGATTTTATGGTTTGCAAATGCCAGTGCTGATATCAACAAACAACTCTTCAGTATTTCAGTGTGATCCTGCTCAGACAAAAAGTGGTTATGGAGTTTTGTCTCTGTCTAAACCACAGCTAACAAGAGTACGCTAAACCACAAACAACTGCCATCTACCAACAACTGCCTTGAAAAATCATAGCTTTATATGTTTTATGCACCAGTCACGCTACAGTATAAGATATATGCATTCAGTCTCATCAACATGAGAGTATAAGCACAGTTGAGTTGGGAGGTCTTGGAATAGATTGAAAGGGCATTTCTGAATATAAAAGAAGCTTTGGAATGTGTTCATAATATTAGTGATCATTCACTTTCGCCCTTCACTTCACTGTCCGGTTAAGGCTTCAGTGGTCCAGAGTCACAGTGTTGAGCGCGTGTGCAGTGTTACAAAACAGCGATTTGTAACAGAGGCCAAGTGACAATGCTTGGAATGCTTTGTCAGTGGATCCCATATCAAAGTAGACAATGCATGTACATACAGCATGCACATTTTGTTAATAATTTCTATGAAGTTGCACTCATTACACTCTGTAAACACATTCATAAATGTTTACAATGCAGTGTGAGTGTGTGCGTGCGTGTGTGCGCTCATTGAAGTCCTTCACTTAAAACCTTTTCAGTCAACACTCAAATACATATCAACTTGATATCAAATTGCATAACAACCTTGTTCATCAACAATTGGAATTAAAGTAACAGGCCTAGTTCTGCCTGGAACATCACAAAAATGAGGAAGGGCTGTGCAGAAGCCCTGTGCCATCTAAAGTTAGAGATAGATAATACATCAGGGACTGAAGTACAAAATGAACATGGTTCTGTCAACTTCACAATGCAACTACTTAGAAAGTACAGGCTGGTTTAGTTTGTAGGACATTGCCATACACTAGGGTACATTGAAGAAGAAAGCAGTGTGTGACGACTGGACTTTGGACCAATGTTCATTTGATCTCAGAAAGTACACAGGTACATACAGTACATCTTGAAAGGCTGAAGTGGTATTGTTTTTTTTCAATTTATGGTTGTCGGCTCTATGCTTCAATTAAATGAAGAAAAAAGGAACAGAACAAGAAAAAAAGAACAAGAGTCCCCATTTTTTTAAATCCTCAAATAAAGTATTGTGGGATTGTTTGTAACTGTGTAAAATGTTTTTGCCTCCATTTTGTTTTGGTTTCCTGACTCTGACTTTGATTTCCGATGCTCTTACTGTATGTGTTCTTATTCGGAGTAGAGTGTGTTCAGACCTCTCAACATGGTTCATATAAAATAATGAAAAAAAGATATGTTTGCTATGTGTATTGAAATAAAAAATATATATATATAAAAAAATAAAGCAAATGGAAAAGAACATATAAATATATATTATTGCAGTGCCTGGATATTTATGACTTACGTATAGAAACCTATGAAAATGTGTAGAGCATGTTAATTTTTTTTACAACATATTTCTAATAAAACGTTTTGCAATTAAAAACACCTGTTTTCACAGGACAACCAAGTTTATCTTTGTGTTTCTTTTCATTCTGTTTGTGTCATAACAGCAGATACTAAAGAAACAAACTACTGCAATTGCAGTCGCTTCTTTTGTAAACTAACTGGAATGCTCCCTGAAATGATTCCAAACAAGCATGTGCAAGATGTCTCCCTTGTTCTTCAGCCAGTAACACGCACGAAGTCGCCTACGTCTCGCCTTTCAGCTGAGCAGGCAAAATACCCTGCCGCAACCATATGGCATGAGGAGATATGTTGAGACGATGTGTCATTTATTTATGTGTCCATTTTACCACTGGTTGTAGTCAACAAACTCACAAAGTCTTGTGTGTGGGAGAAGAGTCTTGCGCTGCATCCTCAGAGATGCACTGCCATCTTCCCTTGACGTTTGTTAAAGCACTATAATAATTGTTGTAGTTTATTTCCAGAATTCATGCTGCCCATTCCCAAATTCACAAATGAATATTTACCACCACTGTCAAATTCTAGGTATTCATTATGACTGTGAAAATTCGCTTTTCATACATGAAAAGGAGGATCTTCTCCATACCAGTTTGAATGTCCATAAATGGCCATTTTTAGCTTCAAATCTTGCTGTACTTTGATCCTACTAGTAAATATTAAGGTATTATTTAGTAATATCAAATTTGGCAATAAGCAGCACAGTTTAAATGAGCAACATAGTTGCAATACCTACTCTGGCCACCATCCAACACAGTGCACCTTTAAAGGAATACAGTTCATTGGTGTCTTGAAAAGAGCCAGAGTAAGCGCGGTGACATCCCATTGTCAGTGTCTTATTGGCACTGGGCTGTGGCTCGGGTCTGGCTCCACTCACCGTAGGACAGGCGCTTCAAGGGGATTGGCTCCCTAACCTGGCACAGCAGCAGGAGAGAGGTTTCCCCAGAGCTGATTGCCTTTGGTGGCTGTGGGGACAGCTTTGTGGCCTAGTGATTGGAGAGCAAGAAGATATACAGTAGTTTAAATGGTCTGCTTGTGGTGACTGAGTGAGCACAGAGCAGGGATTCACTGGACTTACTTTTGCTGAAAGAGAACAACAGTGTAAACAAAGTCGATGTCAGCGACCTGAACATGAGTGGAAAGCTTCAGTGCATTAAAAATCGTAGGTAGAGCCCGAGAGTATTGAACCAAGGTAACACTGGTCTGAGCCAGGACTTAGAAATACAACAAAGTGACACAGCTGTCACTGTAGAGTTTAAAAACAAACTGAGACTCGGGGATCTCAGGGATAAATACACTGAAGCAGTGAGAAAGGTACAAGAAGAAGACAACAAACTTTTCTACACTCTGATCGAAAAGAATCACACCAAGGTGGGGCCGTCATGATGTAATGGTTAAGGAGATGTGCTTTAGATCAGAGGGTTTCAGGTTTGAATCCCACGCTTCCACTCCCTACATCACTCTGGGATGGTCTTGAGCAAGGCACCTAACCCCAAGTCAACTTACTGTAACTGTAACTGGGACTGTAACTAATACCCTGTACTTAAAAATAACTGTAAAGTCTCTTTTCGACTGGCGGTTTTCTGGTAGGCCTACACCAGGGATGTCAAACTCAAATTGACCGAGGGCCAAAATCAAAATATGGAACGAAGTCGAGGGCTGAGCTCAAGATTTATTTTAAATATATGGACTACAATCATGCAGGTACGCACTTAATACTCATAGTTAAATCTCACACACACTGGCACATATTGTGTTGCATAGGAGTGTGAGCTGTGTCATTGGCCTGGGCCCGCTCATATTTCTGAGAAACACCAAATTTCATGTTCAAGTCCTGGTACACTGTACATTAATAATGTATGAGGGCCAACTGTAATACACATTTGAAATGACCTCACGGGCCAAATAAAATGACTCCGCGGGCCAGATTTGGCCCCCGGGCCTGAGTTTGACACCCCTGGCCTACACGCTTGAAACAGCGTGACTCGGCCACCACTTCTGCTTTACGATTGAGCTGTGTCATGTCCAATTGAAAAGCAAAAAGTGGGGGCCAAGTCGCGCTGTGTTGAGCTGTAGGCCTACCAGAAAACCGGCAGTGGAAAAGAACCTTAAGTGGCTTTGGATAAAAGTGTCAGTGTAATGTAATATAATGTAACTGAGCAATGTAGCCGTTCCTTCAAATGGAGTGGTGGTCCTGCTTGACCATGCCGGCATCATATGACAGACAGTGGTGGCTCCCATCTGGAGCACACAGTAATCCACAGTCACATTACCACTTAACAGAGAGAAACATAAGACCCAATTTGTTTGAGTGTTTCGGGCAAGTGGATACACTATTTCAATATATATATATATATATATATATATATATATACAGTGAGGAGAATAAGTATTTGATCCCTTGCTGATTTTGTTGGTTTGCCCACTAATAAAGACATGATCAGTCTTTAATGTTAATGATAATATGTATTCTAATATGGAGAGACAGAATATCAAAAAGAAAATTCAGAAATTAACTCTAAAGAATATATAATAATTGATTTATATTTAATTGCGGGAAATAAGTATTTGATCCCCTGCCAACCACTAAGAGTTCTGATCCCGCAGATCAAATGGCACTTCCAATCAACTTGTTATCTGAATTGAACACACCTGTTAATAGTAAACTGCACAAAAGACACACTGAATCGGCAGAATCAGTCCATAGAATCAGTCAATCAATCAAACTAAACTTGCCAACATGGGACAGACCAAAAAGCTGTCAAAGGATGTCAGGGACAAGATTTTAGAACTCAATAAGGCTGAAATGGGCTCCTGGATATTAAAGAGCAAACTGTTGGTGCATTTCTTCCCAATTTTAGGACATACAAAATGATCATCAATCATCAATCTTAGGCCTGTCTCTGGTTCTATACAAGATTTGACCTTGTGGGAATTTAATAACCAAAAAAAGGAGATAAAGCACCTTAAAACTGTATGGGAGGAGCTAGGAAATTATCTCAAGGCAGCTGGGACCTCAATCATTAAAAAAAACTATTGGAAACACTTGATACCACAGCGGATTAAAATCCTGCAGTGCATGTATGGTACCCCGGCTTCAGAAGGAACCTGTTCAGGCTCATCTGAGGTTTGCCAATGAATGTCAAACTGGATTAGGATATGATTGGGAGGTGCTGGAATCAGATAACACCAAAATCAAACTGTTTGGCATTAACACAACTCTATGTGTTTGGAGGAAGAGAAATGCTGCCTATGATCCCAAGAACAACACCTTCTCCAACATCATAAATGAAAGTGGTAACATTATGTTTTGAGGTTGTTTGTCTGGCCAAGACACAGGACAACTTCACATCGTCAAGAAATGGATGGAGGGAGACATGTAAACGTACAATGCTGCATGCCAACCTCTTTCCCACCACCACTAGACTGAAGGTGGGTCATGGATTAGCCTCCCAAAATGATAATAATCCATAACATACAGCCCAAGCAACGAAGGAGTAGCTCAAGCAGAAGCACATTAAGGTCATGAAGTGGCCTAGACAGTTTCCAAACATTAACCCTATAATAATCCTGTGAAGGGAACAGAAGTTCCCATTTGGCAAGCACCAGGCATACACCTTAAGTGATTTAGAGATGATCTGCAAAGAAAAGTGGACAAAAATCATTTCTAATATACCCACAAACATTGTCATTAACTGAAAGAAACATCTAACCTCTGTATGTGAAAACAAGGGCTTTGCCACCAAGTATTTTGTCTTTTTTGACTAGAGGGGTCAAATACTTATTTCCCGCAATTAAATATAAATCAATTATTATATATTCTTTAGAGTTATTTTCTGGATTTTCTTTTTGATATTCTGTCTCTCTATATTATAATACATTTTATCATTAACATTATAGAATGATCATGTCTTTATTAGTGGGCAAACCAACAAAATCAGCAAGGGATCAAATACTTATTCTCCTCACTGTATATATATTCCAAGCAGTCCTTCCAAGCAGTCGATTATTATGCCAGACTATCGATGAAAGTGTCTGTGTTGGTAGAGTACGAGTACGATTGAGATGAAACTAACTTTGTAATGAACTGTTGCATGTTGAGGGACTATTCTCAGCAGCAGTGGAATTTTATGCTGCCCTTGTCAGCTCACCAGAGACTTCTTGAAGCTAGCTCTAGCTCCATAAAATAGGAAATTTGGTCCTATGGTAAAAAAGAATCCTGGAGGGTCACTTTAAGGTATGCATCCTGATATGTTACTCTTAATCTGTTGAGAGCAGAAAGCAGAAAGCAGAAATTGATTATACAAAGGATAGCCATTTTTGAAGAAACTCATTATTTTTACAAGCCACAACAACATAGCTTTGGGCAGAGTTATATCAATAATGAAAAGCATACTTACTCACACAACATTCATCAATCTGACGAGAGGAGATTTTTTTTAAGCAGCAGGTGTGCTGAAGGCCATCTAAGTTAATTTGAAAACTCTTTTGAGTTTTTTGCAGTTAAAATCATTGGCCTGAACTGCAGAGGCTTTTCAATACAAGGTTTCTTGACTGTTGAGAAAAAAAATAGGGTAAAAAAGAGTTTCACCGCACAGGCCCTGCTGTAAATTAGCTGTTACGATAATGGTAATCACCAAGTCATAATGTATTACCAAAGGCCCTGTGTACTCTCATAGTGGTGTAGTACTATGGTAGTTAGGGTTTTTTTCAGTGACTATGACAGCATCCCACTGGTAGAACGGCGTGCATTAAGGAGAGTCTTATATTTACTTATAATCAATACATACAGCATTACGGGATAATTGTTTAGAAGCATGTAGCAGTAGACTACTACACTGTAGGCTACTGTAGCATTGATAGCATTACAGTATGAATCCAATTCACAGAATCATACACTACTTTAAACTAATAGCTTCCATTTTCTAGACTTTTTTAGCAGCATGGTTTTTTATAAGCACCCAGGCTAAAAAGACAGACACATGTCAGGATTTATGATTTTTGAGTGACAAGGGTGTGTCTGGAAGGGAACCAAAGCGGCTTTCTTCCTCATACAGACAGCCAGCCATGATCCATTCAATGTGGACTTTCTGTCAAGCCTTTCCAAAGACTGATGGAGTGCTGTCAACTCTCACGAAACTGCCACATCAAAGACTTGTGAAGCCTTTTTGCCATGTTTTTTTTTTTATCTCGGTTGGTTACACATATTCAACTAGGCCTGAGATATGTCTTTATGCAGTCAGTGACTACACAAAAACACCTGGACCGGCTGACGAACGCATCAGATCTACCTCTAACATGAGCAAGTATCTGAAACCCTTCTTTCCCCTTCTATTACGTGCCTTGTTTACCAATTCCTCCCACGAGTTTGTTTACAAACTTTTGGTGTGTGTGTTGTGTTGCTTAGTCAGGCAGAGTTGTCTTCACCCAGAGGGACGTAGTCTACCTGTCTCTTCTTTAATGTGTTTACTAGTAGAGGAAAACACGTGGGGGGCGGGGGAGGGAAAGCAAACCTGCGGGGCACACTGTGTGTGTGTGTGTGTGTGTGTGTGTGTGTGTGTGTGTGTGTGTGTGTGTGTGTGTGTGTGTGTGTGTGTGTGTGTGTGCGTGCGTGTATTGATTACACATCTAAAAGAGACATGATGAATCAGTATGCGCCACAGGTGAGCCCCATCCATTCTCACTTCCCCTGCTAGACACACACACACACACACACACACACACACACACACACACACACACACACACACACACACACACACACACACACACACACACACACACACACACACGGCAGTGCCATCCATTCTCCCCTCTCCTGCCCTTGCCATGATGATTAAGCGAGTTGTGTGTGTGTGTGTGTGTGTGTGTGTGTGTGTGTGTGTGTGTGTGTGTGTGTGTGTGTGTGTGTGTGTGTGTGTGTGTATGTTGTGTGTGTGTGTGTGTTTATGTGTGACAGAGCGAGACAGAGAGACAGTGTCTCAGTGTGCTTGTGTGAGTGTGTGAGAGTATGTGTGAGTTTGAGGACTGTGTGTGTGTGTTTGTACACGCGCACATGCGTGCGTGTGGAGAGTCTGAGAGTGTCTGTGTGTGTGTGTCAGCATTTCCAACTAGCCATCCGCAGTCCACCCCATCACACTCCATACTTTCCGCTCGGTGTGTGTGTGTGTGTGTGTGTGTGTGTGTGTGTGTGTGTGTGTGTGTGTGTGTGTGTGTGTGTGTGTGTGTGTGTGTGTGTGTGTGTGTGTGTGTTCACACCTCAATATCGATGTCGGCATTATGAAACACACCACCAAGGAAACCTCCCATGTTCACAGTTAATGAATAGCCAGGAAAAAGGGGACAAGGGACCAGCAGGACACATGGCTTGTGTTTATATGTGTGAGGCACATACCTGTACAATACCTGTGTGTGTGTGTACCTACACTTACACTGAATCCTAATTCACACCAGAGCGGGGAGGCGGGGCGGGACGGAAGCAATTTTTACCGGCGGTGGCGAAAATACATGGAAACATATCTGTTCTACCAAACCAACCGGCGGTAGTCAAGCGGTAGTCAAGCGGTAGCAGCGCGGGAGCCGGTTCGGCTCCGCTCTGCATTTGGAAAATAGAACTTGAGCTGATTTTGGATGGCAGTGGCAGGCGGTGTCCCATTCAAAGGAATGGCAAAGTAGCGAGCTAGCTTTGGCTGTGGGGAGATTTTGAACAGGTCTGGCCGTAAATGCTGACGCTGTCAGTGTGAAAGTGAGAGTAGCACACAACGACCAAAACTAAGCAGAAAGACCTCAGTCGTCTCGCTGCCATTCCGCCACGCTCTAGTGTGATTTAAGCCTAATGCCCGGCTTACACTGTGCGACTTTTTGCCCAATTTTGCCACGCTTTGTCACTCGCACGACTTTTAGGAGTCGTACCGATTTCTTGCTCAATCGTAGGTCAATCGAGAGTCTCACATCGAGTAGTGTACATGAGGTAGCGACAAGCGATTTCACCTCACGATCGTGCAATCGTAGGGTCGCAAGAAAATCAAAACTGTGAAATCCTCATTGTCCCGTGTGAGTAAAGCTGGGCATACACTGTGCAATATTTTCAGTCGTGTGTATTAAGCTCCTGCTCACACTGCACGAGGAAATTTCACTATTTAAAAGTTCTTATCTCACGACTCATGTCCTCACACTATGCGAGCCGACGGTCGGATGCGAGCAGAATGGTCCGACTCAGAGCCATACAAAGGGAGAGTCGGGCAATCTCCACTGTGTCCGACTTCCGCATTAGCAAAATTAGCTGCTTTAGCGTCTCGGAACTGCTTAGTAGAGGTGCTTAACTCGAATCTTTGAGGCGTCTGGATGGATTGGATCATTCCAAGGAGGGTATCCGGATTAGACGGATCACTCGGATCATTCGGATCACTTATTTGAAATAAATAAAAATAAATAATAATAATGTATTTTTTAAAACGTTTCTGCCGTTGAGTGGCTATGCGCCTCGCCTTTGTTGTCCCATTTATCAATTCACATGGATAAATCAAAGAGTAAGACAGTTTGATCAACAAAACTCACTTTATGAATCGTCACAGTTCCTAAACTCATGCTGCGATCCGACCCTGGGTCTCCTCACTAAACATGCGACCACGACTCGAAGAGCCTTTGGCAGCAGTGAAACGGCATGTTCCTGATTTTGCAATAAATAATGTGTGTGTTTGTATTTAAGAAGACTAAAAGTCAAATATTTGATGAATGACGAGGCGGGAGTTGGTTCCGTTTTACTCAGTGAGTGTTCGTGACTGAACAGCAAACTGAGATATTAGAGAATGGCTGTTGTAGTCAACTAAAGAGGATATATTCCGGTTTCACAATTTCTCACGCTATAACTGCCATTTTGTTGACATATTAATGAAATGCCGTCTGACCCGCCTTTGGCGGATCAATGCATGACAGCCATCCGGTCTGTCCGGAGGAGGTCTTGATCCGGTTGTCCAAACGGATCATCCGGGTTTTAATCAGCGCTACTGCTTAGAATTGCGATTGTTAGTGCCTAGAAGTGGGCGTAGCACACAGCAAATGCAATGTGATGCAATGCAGGGAATATGACAAGACTCACTGTTCATAGAAATAACTTCAGATAAACGGTAAAACTGTTGTGATTATCATTACCGAGACAGTTGATAGTTTACATATTTGTGGTGATTACCCCGCAGTATAGTTCGTTAGTCCTTATTTTTGGCTTTTTATGTGGTGGTTCTATGTTGAGTCTATGGAAAGACAGCCGCTTTAGGCACGAACTCGATCTCGTTGAAAAGCGGGGCTGCAATTTATTTCCTGGTCCTCCAATTGCGTAACTCTCCCTCTGTATGGCTCTGGTCCAACTGTGCGACACAATGCGCGTGTTTCCTGGGGCTGCAGAGGAGGGAACATGCCTACCTGAGGTGGAGATGAGGACGAGATAAAGAGCGAATCGCACGGCCCTATTAACTTGTGCATGTGTAGTGTCAAATCGGGTCGTAGCACTTGATGTCATCAATAAAGTATCTTTACTATACTCTGTTCTACTCTTTAACTCGTATAATGTGAGGACGTGAGTCATGAAATGTGAACTTTTAAATCCTTGTGCAGTGTGAGAAGGAGCTTAATACCCACGATTGAAAATATTGCATAGTGTATGCCCGCCTTAAATGGAAGTCAAGTCACCTTAGAGAGCTCAGCAAGGATTCACTCAACAGGGTGGACACAAACAATACTGTGTGTTTGTGTGTGTGTGTGTAATATATTCCTGTTCTGAAGATAAATCAACTGGTACACACTGTTGCTTTGCTAGGAGAATCGCTAAAGATAGAAAAGTAATTCAGTGCACCACAGGAGGGTCATCAGCAACATTTTGTGCTGGAAGCAAAAGAGGAGAACGCTACCAAGCGTGCAAACGACACATTCTAGTTACACCGCAGAGAGAAATCAGATGAATTCTATAATTCCCACGATGGCCAATCATCTTCCTTTCACTGGAAAACACTCAAGCCTCCTTAACCAATCAATGTATCTGAAAAGGACAAGCTGAAAAGAAAATATAATTTAGTCTAGCAGCTGAAATCAGACTAGTGATACAGTATGTGTAGAGGGGGGTCTGTTCTGTGGCCTGTAAAAAGACTTTATCACATCTTTGCACATTTATGTGCACATAAACATAGCACATGAACAACAACAACAACAGGGCTGATTGTACGGTAGAATACAATAGTGTTTCTAAGCACGTAGAAAAACATAATAATAATACACCAGCCCCTGTGAGTGCGAAATATATAATACCAAGTAGTTTAGATACATGATCCATAATGGGAAGACCGGGCCGGACCAACTTTTCACTGTCCCATTATTTCTCAGGTCTCTCTCCTGGCTAGCAGGGTGCTGCAGGAAGAACAACATAAACATAGAGGACACTTCCTCTGGGGACAGCACGGTATATCACTGGGGATTCCCAGTGGACATCTAGCATCCATCAATTGTGTTTACTAGCATTAGGCCCATAAGTGACATCTCAAGAGGGCTCAATGTACAGAGCTGTGTGTCTGAAAAGGGCTCAGTAATGCTGTGTGTGCCCCATCTCAGAAACAATCTCATCACAGATTCATGTTGGATTAGACCTAAATCTAGCCTAGAAATCTAGACGCCCCTAGCGACCGCAAATTGAATTTGCTCCCGGGGGCAGTCTAGCGGACCCCGGTCGTTTTGCGAGGCTGAAAGTTATCCGATGACAGGGCCAATCAAATCGCGAGGGGGGCCGGGCTACTTAGTAAACAGGAACCTTAGAAGAAGCATGGTGTCCGTCCGTGCTACGTACAGCACGAAAGTGTTCACTTAATTTAAAAAGCCTGGATGATAATACATTTCGTGTCTGACATGGATTGATGTAATAATACACCATGAACTTATCGGACACAAATAGATCACAACACATTACCATTTGATCATTCGATGTTTTAAACTAGCTCGATAAGCTAAGTTGAGCATTTTACAGAACCAGATCACACGCTATTATCAGACCACTACTGTAGGTGTAGAATGAAATTGCTGCCCCAATTTCTAATAAGACACAATCACATTAATAAGACACAAGCCATTAAAAACGAGACATTTGGGAGCTTTGAAAGTCTTTGAGTAGCTTACTAAATAGATGGGAATTACATAGTCTACCAAGCTAGTGGCTAGCTAACCTGTCGTCAATAACAGCTTTTATTATATGCCTGCCCCAAATTCTAGTAAGATCCATGTCATTAAAAACGAGACATTTGGGAGCTTTGGAAGTCTGTAAGTCGCTTACTAAATAGATGGGAATGACACCTAGTCTACCGAGCTAGCGGCTAGCCAATCTGTCGTCAATTACACAGAGCTTGGTATCCGTGTATTAGTTATGGGTATACAGCTAGCTAGCTAACACCGAACATGATGTTGACAACAATCATAAATATAACCATTTAACAAGCCCAAAATGGCTCAACATTTCACTGGTTGATCAAGGAGGGCCATGTGGTTGAAAACGAGGCATTTTTTAACTGTATAAGTGAAAACACGATTTATTAGGACACTTTTGTGGCTGTGGTCATCACACGCAGATTCCCTGATTGTCGCTCCCAACGCAGGACGCTCCCCGGCCGGCTGGGTATACAGCTAGCTAGCTAACACCGAACATGCCATGTCGACAACAATCATAAATATGACCATTTAACAAGCCCCAAATTGCTCAACATTTCGCTGGTTGATCAAGGAGGGCTGTGTGGTTGAAAACGAGGCATTTTTGAACTATGTAAGTGAAAACACGATTTATTGGGAAACTTGTTTGTGGCTGTGGTGATCACACGCATTCACTGCTACGACGCCTCGGAATTGCCGCTTCACAAGACAGCTGTGACGTTACACAAAAGTGTGTGGGGATTGGTTGTTTGCCATCCAATTGCGTGGCGTTGAGTGCTGAAGCAACCGTTTATCCCGCCCACACTGCTGCCCAGCCCTCCTAGACCCTGGTACAGCTTTTTGCTGTACGGCGTCTAGATTTCTAGGCTAGCCTAAATCTGGACTCCGTTTCTCGATTCTTGTCGTTGCTAACCGTCTTAAGTCGGTCTTGAGTTGGTCATAAGTTGCTCTTGAGTTGGTCTTAAGTTGCTCTTGAGTTGATCTTAAGTTGGTCTTCAGTTGGTCTTTAGACGCAAGACCGACCGAAGTCGCGACCAACCTTTGGACGTACGTATGTACATTCTCAGACACGAGGAAGTCTTCGGAAATGCTTGGAGTGTCTCGCCTCAGCTCGGCTGCATTGGTCGCAATCAAAGTAGTGACGGCGTCATGATTCACGTGGCTGTCAGATACAATAATTACAACGCTATCAAAGTCCACAAATCTTTGTCAACACAACCGTGCCCTCAAAACCATCCCTCTTCGACAGCAGAAACCAAATAATGCATTACGTGTCACAATGTCTTATATTTTATTCCGGTTTTGCTAAATCAATTAACGATAAGTCTTCAGTAACTTCTCTCAGAAACCGGTGGTTGGTGGATGAGTGGTTGTCATGCCTTGCCGGAGGGTAATAGCAATGATTCTAGACCCGAAGGGATAAATGTATGCATGGACTTTTAAATCTCTAACATCCATAATATTCTCCTCTGAGTCCGCTTGAGTTCTAATTTTCACAATATGTTGTCGCAGTGGGAAACAAATACCCACGCGCGCACAACGTGGTCGGATTGCGCACACATTGTGAACATTTCTACTATGTCATTGTTGTCTATAGACTACGCTACACGAACTCCAACCCATCGCAACCCTGGGGAAAAAAAGCAGCTTAATAAAATAATGTGAGGATAGCCTACTCTGAAAGGCATGCGACATCACATTGGGATCATTTTACTTTGCACATTCAGCCTACTTTACGCGGCCACCTGGTTACTCTGCGGGAGGCAGAGGGTTGAGAATATGGACACGCACACACGCGCGCGCACACACGCACACGCACACGCACACACACACACACACACACACACACACACACACACACACTTGTCGCGCTGTCTTTGGGTCTCTGTTGTGGGTCAAATATATGTCTAACCGTTGTTACCCATATCTCTAACTTGAAGTGACTCAAGGCGCTTGCTGGAGAAAGCTCAGTCTTACTGTAGTTGATCAGATGTAGGCTATTCTTTAAGCTTAAACTCTGTAAACCCCAAGGGATGCCTTCGGGCTGGCCTCTGACACTGCCAACACCCGAACGCATGTAGAAGAACTCTAAGTGCGAGACAACAGCGAGGTCCTTCCCCACGCAGAGTGGACAGTTCAATGATGTTTGAAATGATAACTGAAAGGAATCGATCATTCTAAAATATATATTTGGTTGTTTATGTCGTCTTCCTGCCTGCACGCCCTTACGCGCAAAATAGGCTACAAGAAAAATAATTGCCATTATGACCTTTACGCGTAAAGATGTGCAGGAAGGGTTGATGCACGGAGGGTCCGTCAAGCACAGTACACATGACATCTCCATGAAAGTCGTTAAATACTTGTCAACGCAATCATGTCACCGAAATCCATCCCCAATAACCAAATGTCGGTCTACATATCACTGTAGCATAATCACTCCAAATAACTACACAGAAATGGCCGGTGAAAGCGTGATGGCATGTATACTATCCTAATTCTCACTTGCTGGTGGTAACTGGTAACATATCCATTTCGGCTGAATTTTAAATTAAGCGCAGGTGCCTTATCTGCACAACAGTATATCCACTTGTCCACATGTCAGGAGCAAGACCAACTTAAGAACAATTTAAGACCAACTTAAGACCAACTCAAGACCAAGCCGGAAGACTGTCTTACGAGCGACTTAAGACCTTGGTTACAACGTTGGTCTTAAGAACGAACAAAATGGCTAACGTCGTTAGCAAAGGCACTGTCGAGAAACGACCCCCTGACCAGAACGGGAAAGCGGGGTGGGATGGGAGCGTTTTTTACCGGCAGTGGCGAAAATACATGGAAAAAGATCTGTCCTTCCACACCAACACGGTGGTAGTTGAGCGGTAGCGGTGCGCGGGAGACGGCTCCATGCTGTGCTGCATCTGGAAAATAGAATTTTGGACGGCAGTGGTCGGTGGTGTACCATTGAAATGAATGGCAAAGTAGCAAACTGTTGTTGGCTGTGGGTTTTTTTTTTAACAGGACTGGCCACACACGCTGACGCTGTTAGTGTGAAAGACTGACTAGAACACACCGCCCAATCCTCGGCTGAGAACTCGGCCGTTCCGCCACGCTCTAGTGTGAATCTGGCCTTAAGGCAGACAAGGGCCAGGGACAACAACACATATATCATGTACAGAGCATAAAACAGATAGTAGAGAAGTACATCTCAACACATTCTATATTAATCTGTATCACATATCTTAGTGTTATACCACATATAAGTGTCTGTTCTTGAAACGAAATCCAGAAGTGTTGTATTTGATTTGGCTTCACAGTCTTGCCAGACCAGCACTCAGACCCAGGGTGATTGTGCTCACACTCACACTCACTCATAGCAGTAAGCTACCAACAGGGCACTTTGAAACCTGAGGTTGCCTGCCAATGTCAGCCAGAATTGTCCATCGCTGCACTTTGTCCCACTGAGTACTAGTGCTGGGTGCCAAATTATCTGGTCTTCTTGCACAAACACAATTTCACTGTCCCTATTATACGTGTATACCAGCAAGCAGGTCATTTCGTTGAGCCAGCAATGGCCACGTTGACAGGATGTCTTCAGAATTAAATAGTTCCAATGAGTTTACCTTGCTTTTCATTTATATTAATTCCGAACTGTGAAAATGCGACGATGTTTTCAAAGCGGAATTAAGATTTATTCAGAATTAAATTGAGTTAATTCTGAATTAAATGTATCATGTAAACGAGGCTACTGACGCTTTGTAAACATATACTGTAGATCTCCATTAGTTCTGCAAGACAAGACACACAGTACTTTGACAGATGAGGTTACACTGAGTTTGATGTAATGTCCCATATAATGTCAGATGATAAATGTACAACACATACACTGGCACCATGAATCAAGCCTTCCAATTAGCATACAATATGTCTGACAACTAAATAGCTGCATTCAATAGCAATAACAGCAAGAGAAGCCCCACACAGAACTAACAAAGAGCTCTTAAGAACAATTCCGTCAGCATCTGCTGTATGATTTATGAGGCCCTTTGCCACATTCAGATCATTGGTAACGAGCAAGACTATTTTTTTAACCAAAGCACCTAATATTTCTCCTTTATCTCTTCAGAAGAAATCAAATAAAACTTTTAACAATCTCAAAAATATTAAAACTGATACATATAGGTCAGTATCTTCTGGGACTTGTGTTGTATTTGTGTACAGATTGTGTTTGTCCGGGCGAGCCAAGATTTCATTGCTATTGCTCTGAATTATCTGTAGAAAGCCTACCTCTTAATTTAAACTCTACATCAGTGGTCTCCAATTATTTTTCTCCAAGGGCAAAATTATGTAAGCAAGTGAGGCTGTGGGCCAAACCAACGGCACACCCAATGAAAAACAAGTTAGATGTCTGGACACAGAACACATTTTCGCCTTTTTGTTATCTCTTCATGTCAATGTCTGTTATGAGACTGTTAGAATAAGATCTAACTCTTTGTGAATGTTTTGGAGAGATACATGTATGACCCACTAAAGTTTTAGATGATCGAAAAATCACTCACATTTGTCTTTTCATTTGTTCTTACCTCATGGCGGGCCATGCCGGATTTGGCCTGCGGGCCTTGGTTTGGAGACCAAGGCTCTACATGGTTTGTCTGGTCCAGAAACAGACAGATGTGTTTATTAAAGACAGGATTGTGTTTAGTTTTAAATTATGGGTGATTAGCAGTGATCATTCAAGGGGATGAATAGCAGTGGGAGAAGGAGGTAAGTTATGTAGCTGGGACACAAACTGTTGAGGAGAGAGCTGTTGCTCCAGAGTGGCTTTGGATCAGGAGTGTAAGTCTGTGAAATTAGAGAACAAGAAGGGCTGACAAGTGTGGGCCTGATGTTTAGGAGTCAATCTCAAAATCATAAGGTTGGTGGTTCAAACCCCATATTATCCATGGCTGAAGTACCCTTGAATGAGTCACATAACCCTTCATTGCTCCAGGGACGGTAACCAATAACCTGTACACAGAGAAACCAATTGTAAGTTGGATGGATCAAGGGACACCTCAAAGAAGAAATCCTAACCGCTCATCCTAACTTAAACCTCCTAAATGTCCTCTTATCTTAAGATTGGATAGAATTACAAAGTTAGAACGTTTCTTTAATGAGGCCCCATTGCAGTCAGTTTATGGGAGGTCATCAATGACATGCCATGGATATAACTTTTGAAATAAGACACAAGCACAACATTGCTACTCACATGGACAAACATTTCTTTATTTGAGAAAAAAACCCTCTTTATCTGAGTCATTGTTCTGTGTTTCCTGGTCTCACAGGAAAGGCAGGTCTTTCCAAATAAAAAAAGTCTGAGTAGAAATGTTGAGCTTTTCAGCTTATTGCAAAAGTTAGGTCAAGATAAAATTGGCAGCACTGGCAATATAACAAATCAAGGTGTTCAAGGACCTGCCAGCCCTTATGATGCCCTATAGCAGTATGAAAATTTTAGCTATAGCTAAAAAGAAGAGAGGTTGCGAGATCCCAGGCGCTCCAAGATTGAAATTGTGATTGATATTGTCCAAACATATTTGACATACAGTATTTTTTTTACAATCCCGAATGTCGTATAATGTGCCAGCCTCACCAATGTCACACACCTCTGATTTTGCCAATACACCCTTGAATATACAGTATCCACATTGGCCATTAGGCTTTTGTGTCTGGTCAATTTTGCTGGTTTTCAGTGGGAATATCACTGTCCACTACAGTATGGAGGGTCATATTACTAATACTAATACTAATAAATATACTAATACTGTCTTAAGTCCATGTATAAGTACTGTCTATGTCTATACTGTCTATGTCCTTACCTATGGCTAGATTAGTCTATGTCTGTATGGGAAAGCAAGAAATGTAATTTCAAATTCTTTGTATGACCAGTGCATGTAAAGAAATTGACAATAAAACCTACTTGACTTGACTTGATATTCAGTAGCTAAACTGATCATATTAAACTGAAAAGGAATAGGAGGGCTAACGAGGTGGTGAGAACAGATGCAACAGTCAACAGTGGCATTAACTGATGTCTCACAGCTGTCATTTATGACCTTGTTGATAATTACTTGTGATGACAATGATCAATATGTCAATTGTCATGACTGTTGTTGTCATAAGACTTCAGGTCAAAGGTCAATGAGGTCATGTGGACAGATGAGAAAACAAACACAAAGCCAATTTGCCCCTCCAGCATTGTGCTCCGCACTGATCAATGATCAATATCAGGGGAATGTAACTGGAGTATTCATTCATCCACTTCACAGTCTGAAGTATTCATTTGTCATGTCCTTAATGAAGACATCACATGACAAAGGAATGCACACATTAAAAAGTCTATTTCTTTTTGATGCGAATTGTAATTGTGAACGGGTGCTTCATGAGTCACTTCAATATGCTTTTGTTCTGTTCTTGGAGTTCTAATCTAAACCCAATGCCGAAAGTGGCCTTCAGATTCACAGCTTTTCCAAAAATCTTCTTTAAAACATCATCTTGTTTTTCTTCTTTTACTTCTTCTTTTTCTTCTTCTTCTACTACTACGTCTATACTACTACTACTACTACTACTACTACTACCACAGATCTTATAGACAGAGATACGTCATTCTAGTTCTTTTCAAGTATCCACCGTGATGTCGGGTGAACGCCCCTTTAGGAGACCTTCGGAGTCCTGAGATTGAGAATAAATGGCCCCTAAGCGCTGTAGATGGCAGTAGCACACTTCTTATGCAAACACAATTTGTTAAAAAATATTTTTTTATTTGCCTTGTGTTTCACTACTCAGTCCCCCCAGGATTTTGCACTGGGATTTTGTGATTTTTGCGGTCAAAATGTCTGATTTTGTGGCGGCATTTTCTCATTTTTTGCAAAGATTTTGCGCCCCTTTCTGGGGTTTTTTTGTTGACGTTGACAAGTCTGTAGAGCTACTGTTTTGAAAACCGAATTGTTTCACTTCTCGAGGTGCAGTCCATGCACGCACATACTAGCCTAATAATTATTTTTAAAAGAAACTGCTACATTTAACTGCGATGACTTCCCCGACTGCACTTGTGTTCTCTCTCGTGCACAGGAATGAAACAGGTAGGCTACTGGTAGACGCCACGCCTATCCTTTGGATACAACTTTTCAAGCTTTATGCAACTTTTTCACTCGAAAGCTGGCGCAGAGATGTCTGCTGCAGTGTGCATGAAGTTCACATCACAAACATGACAGAGGGGTCTGCATAAAGTGCCCCGGCTTTTTATGCTCCCAGCTCAAAGAAAAGCAGCCCGACTACATCAGCCCCGAGGACTGTGTTGAGCGCACCGAACGCCAGTCCAGGCTGATCACGCGCAACCACAAGCGGAACCACGAAGCACTCAAATAACAGAACACAATTTGCAGCATGCTATTCATGTCAGCAAACATAGAATAACACGTGTGCAATAAGTCTTGAAATATCCAAGCTGCAATGCAACATGCTGGATGCCAGCTGCCTATAAACTCCACAGAATGTTGAAGGGGACAAAGGGGAAAATTTGCGGGAAAAATGCGGCTTTACAGGAATTACGTGGCATCATGAAATTATGCGGAATATCATTGAATTTGCATGAATCCACGCGATCGCTGAATCGCGAAAAACTGGAGGGACTGACTACTGCATTCTCATTATACTGTAATCATCATCTTAAGAACATGGTTCTTCTTTAAATTTACATCCAGTGATCTGTTGAAATTAGACTGCTCTGTCAAAATGATCGTTACCCAAACCTTAATCTGTGGGGGAACTACTGTAATGATTTGCAGGCTGTGGGTAGTCCATTTTGACACACACACACACACACACACACACACACACACACACACACACACACACACACACACACACACACACACACACACACACCGGTCCAGCCAGGGACAGAGACCAAGACTGTCCTCAGTCTACTATGTCTTCAAAGGTCTATGTTGGGTTCAGAGACAGAACAGTTTCTGAGAGTCTGACAATAAGCAGGCCAGTTACATAAGTGTAGAGGAAGTTCAAAAGGTACAGCACAGTAAGTCTTCAGTTAGCTTTTCAAGGTGTCCGGTGAATTCAAGGTCGTTCCAAGTCCTTGAGTTGTGCATGTACTGTACTAGAAGGCTTCTTCTCCATTACTCTTGGTCTGTGCTTCTGAAATCCCTGGGAGGTCGACCTCTGCAGAGCATTCACCCAGTAACGCGTGCCTTTGCAACATCACCATTCTTTATCTGTCACTCCTTATTCAGGTTCTCAAGGCTGATGGCTAAACAAATAGCAGACGGCCAGAGAAGCCTGGTGTGTCCGTGTCCTCGCATACTGAAAAGACCAGGAGCTGTCCTCACATAGGCAGCTTAAAAGACCAGGATCTGAAGAAAGGAAGTTGAATAAAACTGAAGTCTGCAATCAAAGTCACCTACAAGAGAAAAAAAAAACAAAAAACAATAATTTTACTTATTTAGATGAAAAGTCAGTGTGTTGGTCTTGTTGGATTTTTTTATTTTTATTTATGTTGATGTTTTATTCACGTTAGTGTTATTGTTATAGTGGTGATAGTGATATATTATTATGCCCTTTTCAACAGTTATATAAACACTTAATGTGTTAATAATGAAATTAAACCATTCAATTATCATTACAATTACATTTCATGTGTCGCAAGTGTCGTCAGTGTTATGATTGTCAACATAAACAAATTCACCTCCAGTAATAGAGATGTCTTCAAAATTGTAAATGAAAAATAATGTGACAACAAGGGGAAAGCCCCTTATTATCGTCCCCTCAGCGAGCGTTGTATCACACAGAGGTTAAGCGTAATTACTCTCCCTCATCTCATCTGGCTGAGCTGAACTGTCCCCCAAGGGCCTGACTCCTAACTCCACAGCCAAGCCAAGCTGATCCCACTCATGCCAGGCTCTGTTGTTATTTCCCCAAGTGAAAGGCTTTAAAATGTGTTTTTATGGACCGAGGAGAGAGGAGCCCTCCCCTACCTTCCCCACTCATTATCACAGGAGTGGACGGAGCTATAATAATTTGTGCTGCCATTTGGCGCCATCATTTGCGCACACCAACTAGCGGGCCACGGCCGTGACAGGGGGCCATAAAGAAAGGAGCCTGCGGGTCTCTAAAAGTGGAGATATATGAGGAGAGGGCCGCCACATGACAGAGTTGTGCAGCCGGGATTATTTAGTGCCACTTAAAAGCATCAAGGAGACATGATGGAGTACGGCCCTCCTGATTAGGGCACACGGGTAGGTGAGGAGACTGCTGGAGGAGGGAGGTTGGGTCGGTAAAGTGACCTCGGCACTCTGATGGCAGCTAAATGACAAATGTTATAATCACAGGGATTGGTTATTGGGTAGTATTTAATGCCAATCAGGGTTATTCACCATATTAATGGGGAAATTATAATCATCATGTTAACAATGAACACACGTTTTGATCATGAACAACTCAAAGTCTTATTGTCAAAAAGAGAAAAACACGCACATCCGTCTCAAAAAAATTGGGGGCAGGACTAGCAATAAATGAAAATGAAAACTGAAAGAAAAGTCTGCGACACCAAGCTCCTGTTTCTCTTATTTCATGTGATGTTTCGGGCAGCATGCAGCATTGGGCAGCATGATAGCTTGGTGTCACAGACTTTTCTTTCAGTTTTCATGACAACTCAAAGTCTTACACAGTGTACTTTTATTGTTGTGGAAACGTCTGTTCCCACCAGAGCTGTAGCTAGTCTTATGAGTAACTAGGGTAACTGTAACCTCTGTAACTAGAGGTCAGATGCAGTGAGAGCATGGCCATTGCAGCCATGAACCTTTAGCATTTAAGTGGCAATGTTGTCAAAGGAAGCCTGTAAATTGTACCTCAAAGCAAGAGAAATTTAAATTTCATCCAGAAGCTCATTGAAGCCATTTCCAAAGCAAGCTCATTCAAATGTTCTACCATGTGAACCCATAGCCTTTAAGTGGAGGAGCAGGTCAGAGAAATCACCTGAATTAGACGCATACAGTATAGGCAGAATCAATACTGAGCGGGATTCATCTTCTTTAATCTATAAAAATCGAGCTGGGCTTGCCTTTCCCATTACTAATCTCTACCCCTATCCCTACGCATTCCTCTTGCCCCTCGTGCTTTCAAACGAAGCCGCAAGGTGTAGGGCTTGAAACGCAACCCCTATGGATTGAGATACCCCTTAAACAATCACGGAATGACACTCACTGCTGTCACTAATTTCATGCATTAGGTTGACGTTAATAGCGTAAATTTTTTCCACATGCGTGGAATTGACATTAGGACAATGTTAAACTTAGTAGGCCAACAATGGAATAATTATTACCACTTTAAAACTGTCAATTGCGGTGAAAATACTTAAACTTGTGTGCTGTTGTGGATGCCGCAGCTTGCCGCCAATTTGTATGCATTCAGGGACATGTGAGGGGTGGAAAGCCCTTTGCCGTACCCCTACCCCTCTGTCTGAACGTGAATCGAGATGCCACTACCCCTACACGTGGACAAGCAAAACGAAGGGGAAGGGGAAAGGCGTAGGGCTAAGGGGTGTAATGGGATTAACCGTTAAGAGAAGTCGGTCTTCAGAAAAGTTCATACTGTGACAGTGAAAGCTCAGGCTGAGATCATACAAAATGTATCACAATCTGAGAAAATGTTTTTTTTTAATCTAAAAGCACAAGAGTATAGGAATGTAAAGCTAAATGGCAGCATGTGCTGCATTTCCAACACTGAAGATCATTGCTCAGCGTACAGATAGGCATACTAGGCCAGTCAATCGAGCGTTTCACCCGGGACAAATTGCAATAGTAATCATTCCAAGTTTTTTTGTAATCCCTAGGTATGTCTAAATAACATATTAAAAATCTACAGCTTTATATTTAGTGGAACATACTTCTTTTCAAGGTCAAAGTTGGAGATTTCTCATTCATTTTCCCATGGGGAGACAATATAGGAGATACTTGGGGAATAGGATAACATTTTAAACAATGCGATATCAATTTGAAACTTTCACAATAATTTACTCAAGCAAAGACAAAGATATTTCGTATTGCAAGTTGTCTGAAATATGATGATTAAATATGCAAATGAGATCACATCTTCTTAAATATGTGATAAATTGCAACAACGGGCAAAATATAAAACAAATTGCAAAAGTATTGATTCACACTTTTTATTGATATTTAAGCCACCCTCCATCACATATGAAAAATCTACCTTCATCACTTTAGTGGAACATTGTTTTTTGAAGGTCAGAAGTAGCAGATTTCCAATGCATTTTGCCATTCAGTGGGTAAAATCGGATACTTTTGACCTTGGGAAAAGTATGTTCCACTGAATTGATGAAAGTAGATTTTTAATATGTGATGCAGAGGGGTTGAAGGATCAATATAATGTATGAACCATTACTATTGCAATTTGTTTTGTGCTTGGTCTGTTGCCACACATTTATCACATAGTTCAGTACATATGACCTCATTTGCATATTTCATCATCATCTTTCAGAAAATGGGCAATACAAACATTGTTTGTCTGAATGTGAGTTACCAACTGTGAAAGTTTCAAATGAATATGTCATAGTTTAAAATTTTACCTTATTCACCTTGTAGCTCCTATTGTCTCCCTATGGAGAAATGAATGGGAAATCTGCCAACTTTGACCTTGAAAAAAGTATGTTCCACTAAATATAAAGCTGTAGATTTTTAATATGTGATACAAGGGGGTTTAAGGATCACTTAAAAGTAGGAACCATTACTATTGCAATTTGTCCCGGGTTTGGGCCTCTCTCTCTCTCTCTCTCTCTCTCTCTCTCTCTCTCTCTCTCTATCTCTCTCTCTCTCTCTCTCTCTCTCTCTCTCTCTCTCTCTCTCTCTCTCTCTCTCTCTCTCTCTCCCTCCCTCCCTCTCTCTATTATAGCTCATATTTCACACAAGAGCCCCTGCAGCCCACACACACACACACACACACACACACACACACACACACACACACACACACACACACACACACACACACACACACACACACACACACACACACACACACACACAACACACACACACACACACACACACACACACACACACACACACACACACACACACACACACACACACACACACACACTTGCGTATTCATGTGCATATCAGGTCTTTGAAAAGCAATTTAAAAGGTATAGTAAGATGGATGGGGCCCATAGCCTATCACTGACGCCAGGTTATTTAAAATGGGCTGCATGAACACAAAAACACATATCTATACAAATATGGCACAGGCACTAAGTACAACAATAACATGCTTGGAGCATGTGAGAGTGGAGGAGATCAGTGTTGTTTGTGGTGGCATCCAGTTCTGCACATTGCAATATATTTCTCTCCCTATATTCAGGACTGGCCTGGGACCAAAATTGTGGTCCATTATGGCATATTTGGCATAGGCTGGCCCGTAACACATAGCCTACAATACATAACACAGGTCACTTTAATACTACATCCTGACTGGCTGAGTCCACTCCACAGTCTATATTGGCAATGGACCAAGTGGCTTCCCCCTTTAAAATGTCAGCCAATCCCAAGGGGAAAAAAGCAAAACAAAAACAAAACAACAACAACAGTATCTGCCCCTGAGGCCTGTCAGCCCAATGAGAAAATGCCATGTTTGCCAGATTTCCAGTCCAGACCTACCCTTATTCAAATGGTAGAAACTTGTACAAGGGGCTTGCCGTGATGCCATTTGAGGTGCACTCACTATGTCAGCCACATGAGCTGGAGTAGGTTTGCCTTGTGGAAGACACCTCAATACTGTGACGTGTAGGCAACGAATCGTATGTGAGGAACGCTGGATAGGAGAAGTATGGTGGGAGATGACACAGTCTTGGTCTAGGGCCGCTTCCTGTCCTCAAAAAGTCCCTTTGATTGAGGTGCTCTTTGGATCTGAAGATGTAGATGATAGAACAAGAGGAACTCCAAGGCATTGCCATTTAGAATATGTAATAAAGCCTTTATTGTAGTGGCCTGGTCCCATTCATCTTTTTAAAACCTTTTCAGGGATTCAGACAGTCATGATGGCTGATAGACAGTTCAGTGTGTCTGAGTCGCATATAGGTACACACTCTGAAAGGAAAAGCATTTTAACCCATTACGTAAGACGCAGCGTTAAAGATTTGCTGTTACCAGAATGGCAATGACCAAGTTGTAATTCATTACTAAAGGCCCTGTGCTATGTCATGGTATTGTAGTACTAGTTAACTTTTCAATGACTATTACAGAATGCCACTGGAGGTATGGCATGCATTAAGGGGCAACAAAGTGACATAAACATTCTTGCGGATCATGTGTTGTGACTGCTAAGTATGTCTATTTGGGTTTTGAATATTGACCAAAGGGTCAGATGTCGCAGGCAGCTTCCCGACATCTACAATAACAAATAATGTACGCTACTATAACTTGTTTGTTACTTAATTCCTGTACATTGTAATGTAATGTATGTAGACGACTACAGCAACCTGTGTAGGCCTATTTGGCTTAAAAGACCCCTGTCTTGGGTACCCAACCTTGGGTAGATAATCACTTTGGATTGAAAAATTGAGTTCTTTGAAAAGGCTCAGTGGGCCAGATGAAATGGTTCAATAGGCCGTATGTGGACCCAGGCCCTTATAAGCCAACACACCGGCGGGGGCGAGATTAAGCGACAGATAATTGCTGCGCTGTGTAGACAGAGTGACACAAGCTCATTTGCATAATAGCGTAGCTAATTTGCATAATATTCGATAAAGTCCATACAAATTGACGCTAAAATCGCCAAAATTACTTTTGTCTTCTCTATCGCCAGCGGCTCAATACAAAGTCAAAGCCATTTCTGCCATTAGTTTGGCCAGGATACAAGGATGTTTATTCTTCATATGCATAGAGATATGTCCATGCATAGTGTCACAAGTGATGTAATGAATGTAATGAATGGCCGGTGCAAAACGTGTGTGTGTGTGTGTGTGTGTGTGTGTGTGTGTGTGTGTGTGTGTGTGTGTGTGTGTGTGTGTGTGTGCGTGCGTGCGTGCGTGCGTGCGTGCGTGTGTGTGCGTGCGTGCGAGCGTATGTGTGTGTGTGTGTGGGTGGGTGGAGGTGGAGGTGTGTGTGTGTGTAGGTGTGTGTGTGTGTGTGTCACTGGCATCTGAAAACCAGTAAAGCTTGGCTGTGGCCAGTAAAACCGGTAAAACTTGGCTGTGGGTAACAACTCCACTTTCACTTGCACTTTTGGAAGGTAACTTGTTCTTGGATATGACATCACAGTTTATCCTATTATTTGCTCCTTCACGGTTGGTTATATTTAAGTTCAAGAAAAATCATACTCTGATTCTATTCATCTAAAATATTTTTTCACTATGGTCATAGCATTGATCTCCCTTTAGCATTTCATCTCAGAGCTTACACGTACCATGGGAAAGAAAGAATAATGACATATAATCATGACTGCCAGCAGGGCCGGATCTTGGGGTCCTAGGCGAAATATACACATGGGACCCTCAAAAGCCATTATATATATACAAGCTGTGTTTTGGTGTGATTTTAGTGTTTTGTCTCATTTATATCTTCGATTACTTCACATAAGTAACAAATTGAGATTAAGCCTTCTTTTTTGTGTGTTTACCGTGACTGATGTGACAGTTGGGGCACCTATGGTCAGATTTGATTGGGGCCCTAGGCAATTGCCTAGGTTTGCCTAATGGGAAGTCCACCTCTGGCTACTAGAAAGGCTTATAAGTGACTCAGGAAAACTACTAGCCACATAGGTCGGTGTGAAAAAAAAGTTAATGTCAAGCCCTGGTGTGTGTGTGTGTGTGTGTGTGTGTGTGTGTGTGTGTGTGTGTGTGTGTGTGTGTGTGTGTGTGTGTGTGTGTGTGTGTGTGTGTGTGTGTGTGTGTGTGTGTGTGTGTGTGTGTGTGTGTGTGTGTGTGTGTGTGTGTGTGTACATGGGTTCTCAGTGTTTATCAACACGATGTTATGAGGAGGGGCAAGACACTGGCAGACAACCACGTGAGCTAATTTTTTGACTGACAGCGGTTTCCAACAATCAGAGGTTGAGTTCTGCACTGCTAGGTTTGCACAGTCAGGTTATAAACAACATTTAGAACGGTAGGCTATCCAGTGCTGCATTGTTGTATATTTACTCTAGCACACATAACAGAACATTTCATTTCAAAGCAGAGAGCAACACGGCAATGTAGTAGACTCCAAAGTACAGCTCAGCGCAGCACTAAGTTTGTTGTTGGAAGTCCTGGCCCAGAAACACATTTTGCAAACTTAATGATGTTTATGTAATTCAGTGGTGTTTGTATGCGTGCGTTGGCGATGCTCTCTCTTGTTGAGTGCGATTGTATGTTTTTTCGCCCACTGACACACAAAGAATGTGTTTCCTTTGTGGTAATTATCTTCTATATGCTAGACTGGCATAACAGTACATCAACCTTAATGAGCTATGATAATAAAATGTGCACTGCAAATAACATTGTTACATTGTGTGTCTTTCTCTCTCTCCCTCTCTCTGTGTGTGTGTGTGTGTGTGTGTGTGTGTGCAGGCCCACTGACAGGGAGGGACAAAGGGGTATGTTGTCCCAGGCCCAGGGAGATAGGGGGCCCAGAATTGGGTTCCCATTACATTGTATGTATTGGGTAGGGGGCCCATTTGGATGACTTTGTCCTGGGCCCAGGGGAAGCTGTCAGCGGCCCTGTGTGTGTGTGTGTGTGTGTGTGTGTGTGTGTGTGTGTGTGTGTGTGTGTGTGTGTGTGTGTGTGTGTGTGTGTGTGTTACAAACATACACCATAGTACATAGTACATAGTACATAGTACATAGTACATTAACTACATCCCACTAGATTTGTGCAATGGAAGATACAGGGCACCACCTGATGGCCAAAGAGAGAAATGCATCAACCCGAGAAGTAATGTATGGTAATGTGCATTATATCCGTTATTTTCTTCTGTCCATGGACATTAATGTTTATAAAACGTCAGTAACAACATCTCAACCACTCTGTTTGGTTAGGAATCCTGCACTTTGTAATTATCCAAAGATGATGAATTGGTTCAAAATGTGTTATAATTTAAGAGTGTTCTTTCTTATTCAGTTCGACTTTACTTCCTGCCACAAAAGACAAAGGGAAGAAGTGTTGAAGAACATTCTGGAGGTCAAGGCCCTCAGCTATAATCATAATAGCACCGTCACACTGTCACGCAGTGCCCAAGAGCCGCAGTAAATGGGACAGCTGTTGTCTTTAAACACTGCGGAGGAGGTGCTGCACCTTTAAGCGTAATGCTGTTGAGAGTGTGGCCTTGTATGCCATGACTGGCTTGCGTCAAATTATTAATGTCAGCCAGTAAAATGAGTGAACAAATGTGACAGGGCCTCAAAGGATATTATGGTGGACAATGACTTCAACCTCAAATTATGAAGAGCCGAATGTGGCAGGCTCTGCCAATGACCATGAACAAGAATTTGGCGAACTGCTTATCATTGTAACTAGATATTACTTATTGGTCTAATTTCCAACAACTCCATGACAACTACAACTGTATTACAGCTACATTACAAGGCACTTAGCAGACAAATTTATCCCGAACAACTGGAACAAAACAGGACATAGACACGCTCCAGTGGGACCTATTAATGATTTGTACAGTTTGTAAAATGTGTAAGATGATCCGACACCTTATTTTTGACATCTGTTGCTGTTAATGCATGTGGTGGTCGGCACTATGCCTGGCACCTGATAGCATGATAGCTCTGAAGCATCCGTCATTGGGCCGCTGCCGCCGTGGTCGCAGCTATGTTGGAGGGACAGATGATGACTCCATGGGCCCCTGGGCCAGACAGTAAGGAAGGCCCCCCTGAAGGATGTTGCTAGTTTCCAAAGAGATTCATTGTTTCAGGTCAGAAATTAGAGACCCTATGTTGGTAGGGATTCCGGAGGGGGGGGGATAAGTGAATATGCGAATGCAAATGTGAGAATGAAAGTCCAATATATGCAATGTGAGAATGTAAATAAAGGCTTGGGCTTCAGGGCCCCCTTGGCTCTTGGGCTCCTGGGATCCCAGGACACAGTAGGCCCGTGCAGTAAGCCCGCCTTGGCCATCTGGGGGGGTCAAGGTGCTCCCTTGATCAGCCACCGCTGATGGGAATCCTGTGGCCTCAGTTGAGCCGCGACGTTTGTTGACATGTGACAACTGTCAGGTGACATCTCAGTCACTGCACAGTTAATACAACACATAGGGAGTGGGATCAACTAAGGCTGTGAAATCGGACTATTTGTTGGACTCTACTTGTGTTGTTAATGTGAAAGTTCATCTGGATCTATTCTGTAGTGGACATTACTGAACAAGCCCACGTTCAACCATATCTATAAATATATCTATAAATATGAACAAAATTCAAGAGACACCGCACACTGCTTACTTTTCTTTACTTTATTTCTCGGAGCGAACTATATCTATAAATATATCTATAAAAAGTAATATTTACATAAATATTGAAAAATCTGTAATTTGATATTCTTGCTTAGTCTTCCCCTTAAGAAGGCCTACTACTCAGGCCTAAGTACTACTTACTGTGAGAGTTTTTGGGAAACGCAGCCCTGGTTAACATTCTAACATAATATTATATGGTTGTGACGTCATCGGTCGAATGCTCCATTCATTTCAACGGGGCTCCCCAACGTTCGCACGTCTGTTATTTTTCGATAACGGACGGGTTGGTCTATACAGACCGCTGTCAATGGCAACAAGACTTTTCACTGCTAAAGCGACTTTTCAACAAGACTCTAATCAGCTGCTGTGATAGACAACACCTGTTGTCCTGGTTACCTAGCTGTTGCCGAGCGGTGTTCCACAACGGCACTGTTTTGTTTTGCGCAGCAACAATCTTAACATTAAATAGACCTAAAGAAATGTCCCCGCCATGTGTGAATCATTTAAGTATATCCATATAATAAGCGGGTTAACTTTCGGCGAGTCGGTCGCTTTGTGGAATAGCAGCACTTCAGAGAGAACAAGACCCCTCCGCTCCGCGTCGGGGTCTAAAGATTCTCTCTGTCGTGCTGCTATTCCACGGTAGCGACCTTCTCGCCGAACGTTAACCCTTACATATTATCCAACCATGGCAATATATTGTCTAGCCATCGTAAGTCAATAGGCGTGTTTACATGGGCACTTTTCGTTTAAAGAGATTAAATGTGATCGGTTTATCAGTATTCGACCGAACTGTACACGAGCAACTATTTAAGACATTAAATCAATTTTAATCAATTTAATCCGACAGGATGATGTTTTAACAATTGATGCAGTGAGTCTTAGCTGTTTCTTTGCTTTGTGTTACATGAATAAAATGAGGTGCTCTGTTTTTGTCTTTAAAAAATTAAATAAAATAAAATAAATCAATTAGAACTCTCACGTACAGAAGTCTATTTGGTCGCGCAAGGCTGTCGGTTTGTTTTTAGCCGCTTTACACACTGGACTAGGATACACAAGTGCTATTGGTTGCGAGTGGTGAAATACTTTTGACAGGATTTTTTTTTTTGTCCTGATCAAAAATTAAAGGGACATTCCACCGGTGGAGACATGAATATATTGAAAGTGGGTCATATATGTAGTAGAATAGTAGCATACATTTCTAATTTGGTGGAAGGTAGAAAATGACTTTTTAGTGCTTGTGGATTTGTGACAACAATCCCCATAATGCATTGCAATTCTCAAGTTCCACAGGCCACACCCAGGCAGCTCTGCCAGTAGCTGAATACGACTTCGTAGCTGTCAACCAACGTTGATGAAGCACGTGAGCGAGAACTTGTCACGATGTGGGTGTTATTAAATACAGCACATTTAAAGTCGGCCACAAATATGAACGAGACGATGAGCTCGCACCAGTTTGCTCTACTAACGCATTTAAACGCAACATCGACGAAATTTCGAAGTTTGACAGGAAATCTAACCGTCATGCAGCATTTTCATCCAGGGTGCATTGCTGTCTAAATGCGCATGCATGCGTTGACGACAAGTCGATCGCGCCTAGTGACTTACTGGAGCCTAAATGCCAGTGATTTCAAAAGCACTGGCACACTGATATGTGATAGGTCTGTTAGTGCATTAGGTCCAACCCCCTATGGGCGGGGTTGAAAGGCTTGTAGTCTCAACAGAAATCCACCTCTCTTACACTTTCTCCTACAATGATGCAAAATGACGATTTTTACATCATTGTAGGAGGAAGTGATAAGATGTGAATACGGATTTCTCCTGTCTCAGGGGGAATTGAGAGAGTGTTGCACGACCATTCAAAAGTATGACTGGGTGTCTAGCAATGGAAAGCCTAATGCAAATGGGTGGGGTGTCCCTTAAGTCTTTCACTAACACCCAGTGGTTGAATACGATATTCTGCAGCTAACTGTGGGGCCCGTCCAACAGTGAAATAGTTTGTGTTTTCAATGTGTACATACAGCCGGAACAAGAAGTTGGACTTCTAACGTGCACCGGCACATGCAAGGCGACGTGGCTGTCTGAGCATGAATGCAGGGGGCAGCTCCATCATAGTCTTGGCCATATGGAGAATCTGCTAAAAATCAATAGCTTGATGAATGCGTAGAGCAGAGCTATAACCAAATTTCCATTCATCACAGCCCAAACCTTTGGGATGTTTGTTTTGCTAATGGCCCAGGCTTTCATTTCTCAAGCCATCAATGGCCCCAGACACTCTGCAAATACTACAATCGATACGGCACCTCTCCGCTGATGTCTTCGAAGTGCTTCAAACGGCCACCTGTAAGGCCTCACCGCCGCATTATTACCCCCCTGAGGCACCATTCAGACAAGGAGGAAGAAAAATACCACAACCAAAATCACACAAGCAGGCTAATGGTGAAAAAGCCCTCATGAAAGCTGGACCAAAATGGCAATAGAAAAATATTGTGTGATCTGGAAGGAAGTGGCCACAGAATTATGTAGAACTCTTACTGCAGCTGGGCCTGTCGACGGGCCTATTCACTCTTTGCTGAAAACAGTCAACTACATCATGACAACATTGCTATGACATAAGCATTAAGTAACAGATTAAGACATTATCTGTCATTATAATTTTAGTGACAGTACGGTTATACTGTAGCATAGGCTCTGCGCCAGCGGTGTACTCTACTTTTGTGTGGTGGGTATACTGTATATTAGAGCATTTTTTGAAGTGGGTATACTGTATATATTTGTGCTATTCAAAACAATGGATCAATCAATTTTAAGTGGGTATACTGAAATCCCTGAAATTTAGAAGTGGGTATACTCCGTATACCCGCGTTCTACGTAGACTACACCACTGCTCTGCGCAAAGAGGTTAAAGAAATACACCAGAAAGTCAGCATTTGTTTTCTTCAGCATTGTATTCTGGTTAAGTTACACTAAATGTTTGTTTGTGACATGATGCAATATTTTTGTGCTTTGTTATTGTTGTTGGTTCTGACACATATCATTTTGTGAATACTAACAAAGATCTCAACCCTTTATTTGTGTACCCATGGAGATTTTTTTGTGACGGTAAAGATCACAAGCTTTTCTTCTTGTTTCCATCAAAATATATGTGGGTGATCTTCAAAAAAAACAGCAACAAAAAACCTGTAGGCATTCTACCCCAGTAAGTGTCAGTTGTTTGCTGTTGGCTCAGCTGATTTATGGCATGCCAGTGATGGCAGTAGTGTTGCACATGAGAGCGGCTGGTGTTGCCGTTGCTGCGTCTCACATTGCATATAGTAATGAATCAGGGCTGTCTCAATGTGGACAGTGAACGCGCGGGGAAACCCAATAAATCTCTGCACGCTAGGACAAGATGCCCCCTCTCTGTTGCATTGTTATCAACTCACCCCTACCACACACACAAAAAAGAAACAAAAAGCCTCTTGATTTCATCATTCCTTCCCCATATTGCCATTTTGACCAATCACCTGTAAAGTCTTCATGCAGTGAGCTACTTGTGACAGATATATGCTCTGACAACTGTTTGTCTTCAAAATTAAACACTCGGCTCAACACTGTTTATGGTATCGCATAGCAATAAGGGTGAAATGTGCGCCATTGCCAGTCGTCTGTGGAGCGGCTTAAGAATAGCACCTGATTTATATTCCAGTCTTGATGTCAGTTCGCAGATTGTTTGAACATTGCTAACCGTACTGCTAATAAATCAATTCTCTTTGCGTGACCTTTTCGAAAGAGGCTTGGTAAACGACTGCACAACCTATCACACATGCCCAACCCTCAAACACGTCCTGAACAACACTGATCAGATATGACATGGTCTGTGTTAAAAATGTAATTTCATTTGATTAAAAATGTGATTTACCAGGGTTACCAGGTCAATAAAAATAGTATGCATGGGTTGACAAACATTGTGTTGTTGTGTTTTAAATACCTCTAAGACTCATGGCATGATTTAAAGACGCACCTGTAGCGATCATCCCTGTCCCTGTGTGTGTGTGTGTGCGTGTGTGCGTGTGTGCGTGCATGTGTGTGCGTGTATGCATGCGTGCGTGTGCATGCACGTGCCCTGTCGTGGTTTGACTCCATGGGGGTCAGGGAAAGACACTCGGAGCACTTTCTCCTCTGAGAACAATCTGTGGGGTTATTTGTGTGTGTGTGTGTGTGTGTGTGTGTGTGTGTGTGTGTGTGTGTGTGTGTGTGTGTGTGTGTGTGTGTGTGTGTGTGTGTGTGTGTGTGTGTGTGTGTGTGTGTGTGTGTGTGTGTGTGTGTGTGTGTGTGTGTGTGTGTGTGTATGAATGATGCGTGTGTGTGTTAGTTTTCGAGAACAATGTGTGAGGTTATTTTCGTAAGGCCTCTGACATTTATCGCTAATGTGACGTTTACTTAATTTACGCCACCAGACATCATGAGACTCACAAATTCACAGATAAGGAAAACCAAATTCTGTCCATTATAATTGTTTAATTATAATGATCAAAGTGGTTTTAGTATAGTATTGTTTGAAGTAATCAAAGGAATCTAATTTGTTTTAACAACCATTGTGGCCTGGCTTGACTGAAGCAATCCCTGAATGCAAACTTACTCATTATATATGCTAAGCCCCCTCCAGACTGAAAACTTTGCAGTCATAGGCCCAAAACTCTGGAACGAGCTCCCACCCCACATACGGCCCCATCCCTATCGGTTTTTAAAGCCCATCTTAAAACTCATTTTTATGCCTTAGCTTTTAACTCTTTATAACTTTTCAGTTTTCTTATCCATTTATTTACTTATTGCTTGCTCTTCGTTTAATGTTATACGAGCATTTTATGTGCATTTTAATTAGCCTATTTTTATTTTTTTCAGACACTGCTTGTATACCTGTATATATTTTTTCTGTTGGTTATTATATTGTTTTATTTACATCATGTTTTTGTTCAAAGATTAGACTAGTTTCTGGGTCTATTTTTGTTGTCTTTGTGTGTCTTAAGGGGTCATCAAATCCTTTTATTTGCCTGTCCAACACTTTGGTCAGGTATCTTGTTGTATTTTTAAAGTGCTCTATAAATAAACTTTGACTAATTATCCAGTAACAATAAACTAAGCTAAAAAATGTACGGACTTTAATAAACTTCTTTGTTATTTTCAAGCTCAAACCACAGAGTATGCAGAAGATTAAAGGAGGAAGCGGGCAGGATACAGGCAACTGCTAGACTGAGCTGACCATTCTTGTTGTGGCCTAATAATGGACAGATGGCGTCTGGCACAAGAAGAGTGCAATGGACACAGGATGCAGGCTGTCACTTTTGAGAGGTCAGTAATCAGAGGCATAATTCAAACAGACAGTGCCCTGCTAAAATACACAGCAAGAGCATTCATATGCGTTCCAGGTTTATGTAATTACAGCGCATGTCGTAAAATGACTGTAGTTCCTGATGTTTGTGGACATACTTATACTGTATTTCTGCTCTTGCAACTCAATCAGCCCGATCCATGATATTACAATGATATTGTGTGCCCCTGAATAGAGCCCTTTTTGTGTGCCCTTATGTCTTTAAATATTATTATATTACATTATATTGCACTTAGCTGACGCTTTCATTTTATTCAAAGCGACTTACAACTACTATTTTCCAGGGTATTGGTTACAGTCCCAGGAGCAATGTGGGGTTAGGTGCCTTGCTCAAGGGCACTTCAGCCATGGATGGAGGGAGAGGTCAGGGGGATTGGAACCGGCAACCCCTAGATTGAAAGACCAACTCCCTAACCACTAGGCCACGGCTGCCTCCTATCATGAAGAGTTAAATATCATGAGGAGTTCAGACACTTCAACGGCGATATGCAAACTTTGCTGACAAGTCAAAGGAATGATACCCAAACAGCACCTTTACAAGTACCTCTACAAAATATGCCCAAGTTCTTCCATAGTCTACAATAGTGAAGATGCAGCAGCTTGAAGTGCTTTAAGATTGCCGTAAAACTGTATTTCTTGCTAAATGTACTTCAGGGGTTAGCCACTCTGAGTTGGGAAACTAACAGCAAACCGGTAGCATGTCATTATTCCGACGTCTCTTTAGTCCGATGCGTCAATATTCCGAAAATTTCCCATTGATCCTACAGCCCACTAACTCGAAATAATTAAATTAAACCCTTTGCTCCAACAGCTCAATGTTCTGACCAATGGCTGTTTGGGTTCGGTCATCATCCCAGGTCGTAGGTCCTGCTTTTCCTGGTGCCAAGTAGACTTCAGCTGCATGCGCTGCGACGAGCACATACAGCGCCGCCAGTTAGTATTGGCACCCCTTAATTTTATTTACAAATTGTGCAATATATCCAGAAATAGATGGATATATACACAACTTTTACCATCAGAATCTTTTAATTGAACATTATAAGATATTTGGAATTGCCAAGTATTTATTTCCAAATGCATTTTGTAATTTCAATGAAAAACACTTAAAACGGCATGTCCAGGAATATTGGCACCCCTCCTTCAAGGGTTAATTGCACACTATTAGACAGCAATGGCAGCCTCCGAAGGTTTTGGTTTTCATCAATGACTGTGTTCTTTCATTTTTACAACCAATCCACTGTGCATTTGGATGTGTTCTTTGGGTTTTTGTCTTTCTGGAGTGCACATGATGTTCAACTCAAACCAAGTGTTCTTGCCATGGTTACACATTTTACTGTAAATGATGATACCTGTCATGTCATGATGCCTGTCATGATACCTGTGATACGGTCAAAGCCTCCAATACCTGATGCAACAATGGGGTGACATAATATTATGGATCGGACACCATGCTTGCTTTTTGGTAGGGTGTCCTTTTCCTTAAAGACTTTCTTGCAGAGTATGCAAACATGCTGTTTGTGTGAGTCACTGAAAAACTGTGCTATTGCTTCATCTGACCTTAAAACATTCTTAAAAAGGCTATGCTAGGCATGTATTTTTTCATACAGCCGTCAGGTGTTCCCTGTTCCCTCTTTTATTAAGCAATGCGGTCTGCCTTGGTCTCCAACCAAAAGGCACGTCTTTGTGTAGTGTTTAACACAGGGTGCTTATTGAAAAAAACTACCCAAAACAGTTCAAAGTTGACCGTCAGGTCTGTAGATGTTAGTCCCTGTGTTTTTTCATTATTTGCACCGACTTCCAAAGACTTTTATCCTAATGTCTTCCTCTACCCCCCAAATCCAAGGATGTTCTTTACAGCTCCATGTTGGGCAGATTTCTGAATAACACAACACAGTGTTGGAAATGGTTTACCAAGGTCTTTTGAGATTACCTTTTATTATTTGGGGTCTTGTTTTTGCAAACAATAGAATTTGTGGTGTCCTCGGGCAGCTCCTCTGTCTTCACATTGGTGAAAGACACACAAGACAGGTAACAGGTGGCTATTTAAACACAAATATCATAATTCCTTGCCTAATTCATGTGTCTATGGACAAAAGCAATTGCTCAAAGGTGATTCCCATTTGCGCTTTACCATAATTGAGTCAAATTAGGTTTCCACAATGGTATCCAGTAAAGGGTGCCAATACCAGTGATCCCGGGAACTTTACTATCTTCAATTTTTTCCCTGTCATAGTTTAGTATTTAATGCTGTTGATATTTTTTATATTTAGTATCAACCACAAGCTATCTATAGAAAAATCATGGTTGACCTTATTATTTGTTGTCTGGAGATATGTCCCATAATGTACTTAAACTTCAAGGGTGCCAATAGTAACTGGCGGCACTGTAGATGCCGTCTGAGTCGGTCTTGCTGTGCCCTTACCAAAACCACCCCTAAACATAACCTAATGCAATGTTGCCAAGTTTTACAATGCCCTACCCAAAACCATTCCTAACCCTAACCTGTCAGTAGGCTATTGCAATGTTTCTGAGTTTTAAATTTGTGCCTTGACCAAAACTTTACCTAAACCTAACCTGTCACAGACAGCTGCATGACCACTGCGCAGGCTTCAGAGATGATGGTGATGTAAAGCAGCTTTTGGTCGGAACATTGGACTGTCGGAACAAAGGGTTTCATGTGATTGGTAAAACGTTATCTGAGAAGTGCTGTAGGATCAATGGGAAATGTTCGGAACATTGACGCATCGGACCAATGGGGCGTCGGAAAAACGAGCAGACCCCCAGCAAACCATGTATTTCTTCTAGCCAATTCAATAAACAATAGCTATAGTAACTAATAACTGTAGTATAGATGAGGAGGGTAGGAGAACAAATAAGGTGAAATCATCTGTATTGTAAACCTGTAGGGTTTATAAAGGTGGTAGAGTGTCTTATTTTTCATGTAAGCCATTGTCCTGCTTTAAGACAAGTTAAAAGAGGGAGCATGTCGCTAAGCTTGTGAAAGTCAATGGATCCGTGTAGCATGCTACATGCTACCCGGATCCATTGACTTTCACTAGCTACATACTCCCTCTTTTAACTTGTCTTAAAGCAAGACAACGCTTAACAAGAAAAATAAGACACTTTACCACCTTTATAAACCCCGGCGAACGATTTGAACTGTGTTAAGCCCCAAAATAGTGGCATACCCCTTTAAGACACAGCTTTATAAAATAGCTGTTACCAGAATGGCAATGACCAAGTCATTACTAAAGGCCCCCTGCACTGTCATAGTAGCGTAGTACTGAAGTTAACTTTCAATGTCTATTACAGCGTGCCACAGGAGGTACGGCGTGCATTTAGGGGCTACAGGACCATTTCAGCCAATTTCAATATGCTTGACTTGTCAGTACCTGGTAATGCCGCATTTTTTGGCTCAGCCCTTTCCAAGATCTGAGCTATTCTAATGGGGACAGGTCTTTGTTTACAGTACATTTTTAAAAATCTTAACATAGATAAAACTACTCCAAAAGTTTTCCCAAAAGGTATCGCTGTTTGCTAGTTGTCTGCTGATGTTGTATAACATTTTGGATATTTTTGGGAATAAATCAAAATGTTTTTTGAATTGTAAACAAGCACCTGCCCCCATTACAATGACTAGGATCTCGGAAAAGGCTGAAGAGAGAGAGAAAAAAATCCCAGGTACTGACAAGTCCAGGGTAGTGTGAGCATTACAACTGCATGTTGAAATAGGATGAAGTTATCCTTTAAGCAAGCAAATTCATGACAAATACAAATATGTTTTTAAGATAACTTTATTTGTCTCCTGCTGGTTTGCACACGCCACATCTCATTCCTCTTATAGCCTCTAAATATCAGGAGGAGGTGGATGGGGGGGTCTGATGTCACCTCAGTGAGTAGGGATGGATGGGATGGCCAACCCACATGTTCCAACGGAGGTTGCCCTGCCGGCCTGCATCGCACCCTGCCTGTACCCGCATATTCCCAGTGAGGTTGCCCTGCCGGCCTGCCTGTCTAGTTAGCACGTACTCACGCTGGACAGTGTCAGGAATGATCACTATGCAGCGTGACATTTAGTGAAAATGCAAGGCGATAGGCAAGAGGGTTTGATCTCTTAATCCCAAAGGGATATGTTGGCTGCTGCACCGCCTGGTGACCCCTTGCCTGGAATACCAAGAGGAACGGTGGTGTGGTGGCGTCTAGAAGGGGAGAAGAGAAGAGACACAGAGGGGGAGGTGTGTGTCTGGAGGGGGTGAAGAAAAGACAAGAGGGGGAGATGTGTGTCTGGAGGGAGAGAAGAGAGACACAGAGTGGGGATATGCATCTAGAGGAGTAAATGAGAAGAGATACAGAGAAGGATGTTTTTCTGGGGGGACAAGACACACAGAGGCATGTGTGTCTGTGGGGGGAGAAGGGAGATACAACGTGGGGGATATGTGAGGAGACACAGAAAGAGGATATGAGTGGCGCAGAGGGGGATATGTGACTGGGGTCAGATGAGATTCGGGACGGGAGGGGATCGATATGTGTCTTTCCACAGAGCCGTACGCAGGGTACTCCAGTATTAGCACCTGGTTTGCATTCGTGAGAGGGAATTCCAGTCTGGCACTGGTGATGTACAAAGTTCGGCAGATCAATTTAGCAGCAAAGCCAAATGAAATGCTGGCCAACATTGCAGTTGAGGCAAGCTGGCTACTTTTTCATGTTCAAATAGCAACTAGCTTGGAATAATGAAATGCTTGGGATATCTATAAATGTAACTCATTTATGTTCGTGGAAAAACATTTTAAAAAGAAAGATTTATTGCATAGGGAAGCATGATAGCTTGGTCTGCAACTTGGTGTGAAAAAGGTGTGAGAAATGAATTAAAAAAAACTACTGTTGTCTGTTTTTAATCCCATGCTGTGCATATTCAGGTGAAAGCCTAAGAACATTAACCTGACTAATGCCATCTGGCTGTATTTCACCACACACTATATGCAAGAGCATAACGGTTTCCTAACGCAACCATGTGGGGACCGTGAAAATCAGAAATATTGCCGAACGAATGAGCCAATCACGATCGCCAGGTGGGATTTTCCATAGATGGGCGGCGTTATGGAACTTCTCACCTGCCAGTCTCAGCTGTGTCACGGCTTGGGTTGAAAGTGAATGGCTGAAGTAGAATGTCAGTAAAGATGAGAACAGCTGTTAATACAATCACATGCAAGGATTTTTGATATGGAACATCATTTGAAAAATGCAGTTGAGGGGGACTTCACAGATGGTGAATATGAAGAATATGAAGGCGAAACATACCAGCTGGCGAGAGGCAGCTTATAAGAATGTAACAGAATAGAGATGAAAAAGTCAGCTTCAACCAGTATTTTTTTTTGCTCCCACTTTTTTCATATTTACGTAATGTTTTGGGTGAACACCCATCTAGTCATTTGGTTGTCCTGCTGCCAGGTCAGGTTTTTTTTCGGATGATCAGGCTTCAAACTACTCCTATAAGAATTATAACACACAAGTTCAAAAGTGCTGTGCTGTGAGGCTCTTCTTAAGCCGAGGCAGGCCCGTCGTCTAGTCTAGGAGTGTGATGCTTATCATGCACTATTGCATCCTCCAAAAATAAACACTTCATGTCTCCAATCAATCACAGTCTGGGCAACATGGTCGCGCCGGAACTCAAGCGCGTCAATTGTTTATTTTAAGGTCACAAGGACTGCGCGTGTGGGAGAGCAGTCATTCCTACCATCTTGCTGTGAGACAGTCATGGTACAGCAAAGCACATATTAGCTGCAATACACGCTCTCTATCAAAACTATATAATCCTACATAATCCAATATGTAATTGCCAATCAATTACGTCTGTATTATTCTTTTAATTAAGTGTATTTAATTTGATCTTAACGTGACTACACGCAAAGTCGCCATGGCTCCTTAGAATGATTTCCGAGTTGCACGAATTACCCCACTGCTGCTTTCGCTGAATGTTGTGGATCAAATTTATTTCCAATTAGACTCAGAGGCCTTATTTTTATTCCGCCAGGAACAGCAAGATCAAACAAAGTCTTCGACAGAGCCATCTCAAGTGTTGCGGATTATGATGGCGAGTGAGGCAGACAAAGAAGTGTGTGTTTGTGTGTGTTTGTGTGTGTGTGTGTGTGTGTGTGTGTGTGTGTGTGTGTGTGTGTGTGTGTGTGTGTGTGTGTGTGTGTGTGTGTGTGTGTGTGTGTGTGTGTGTGTGTGTGTGTGTGTGTGTGTGTGTGTGTGTGTGTGTGTGTGTGTGTGTGTGTGTCACAACCAAAGCGGCATCACATTTAGAACTTGTCCCCCTAGTGTGTCTGCTCTGGAAATCCACGAACAACTGAACAAACAGGCTGCACCTGCTGGTGTTAACCAAACCAAACACTGCCGGACAATACCAAGTTCAGCCGCTCAAGCATGCTGTGTCAAATCCTACGGATTTCATTTTTATTTGTTGTACAGCAACCGTTGATATAACTGTGCAAATTGGGGTGCTGCCACATGATTATCTCTCTCAGCCTGTAATCACATCGTTTCCAGGTTTCGCAGACACAAACTATACCTTCATGCTGTTTTTTTCTCTCTACAGTCGCTAATGTGGTGCAGTGATCGGACCGACTACTATAGAAGAACTGAAGGAACAGGATGGCCAGAGGGCCGTGTCATGCATCCCTCCCCTTATGTAATATGTGTAACACTATAAGTCCATTAGGAAGACAGTAATAGCAGCTGAACTGCACTTAACCTTCAATTTCCAGACTGGCCTCCGCCAAGGTCAACCGGCCTACACGGTCAACTTCAAACCAGCCGAACAATTCACCTTTCACTTCCACAGTGTGCCGATGCCTGAACCAAGACCCAGTTGCAAATGTGTCTTCCTGTCATTGATGTGTCATTGATTTACACTTGACTGTAAGCCAGCAAGGAATCTCCCAACAAGAAACATTGTACAATAGGCTTAATTGTGGCAAAAAAAGGTTTGATAAACTTTATTAAATTGCCATTTTACTACATCGTTAACTGATATGTATATCATTGTCCCATTTATTTATGTAAATACAAAGACACACATACGCACACATAAGGTAAAATTGTTAAGTGGGATGCCACTTCACTGCTAAGTTAAGAAACAAAAGCCCAAAGGGGAATTGGCCCTGAGCCTGTTCTATGACACTATAGCTCCACTGCAGAAGTGGGGCAGAATACCTCAACCACATTAACACCTTCTTTTCGCCCAAGCTCACACTTATCATGGACTTGTCAGCAAATATGCAGCTTGGGACGAGTGCGCTGTCACCAGCCATTAGGCACAGGGATATCCACCACGAGGTGAAACGTTCAGAGAGCACGACACAACACAACACAACGCACACGACACAACACAACACAACGCAACGCACACAGAACAGGACAGTCCTTGCCACCCACCACACCACACACACACACTACAACCTCCTCACCTCCCACCCCCAGCCTCCCCAATCCCAATGCACACAGCACAATCCTCTGCACCCCACCTCACCACACCCAACAGCCCAACCCTCAAGGCCGCCCCACACAACCCATCACCCACTGACTCCGCACCCCAGCCTCCCTGTTCCCTCTAGCCCTCTTTCCAATTAGCTACTCCCCTCGGAGCTCCGTGGGTACCGGCCTGACTCCCGCGGGGACTGTACTTATTCTGTCTAGACACGTGCTGGTCAGCAGGGCAAGTGAGTGAAAACATTTGCGATCGTCTGAGGATTTATTGTCTGACCGGGACAGGACGGTACAGGACAGGAAAGAGCACACAAGGCATAGGAGAGGGCGTCTGACAGCGTTTGGTATCCTTTGGGGACAAGAGATATAGTCGAGTGGAAGTGCAGGTAGGTGCCTGTTCTCTTTGTCCTTGTATGTTAAATCCTGGCTGAAATCAGGTGGTTTGTACCAGCTAAGGTGATCATAGACCAGAGATCGAACTAAGTTACCAATCTTGCTGTATTGATAACTACTATTTCCATAAATGTGTCCCCAATAGATTCAGACTAATTTATCAGTGATACAAAACTGTTTATGTTCAGCATATGACTGACTATGTTGTGTCTTATCCAGTAGATTCAAATCCATGACCTTGGAGTAATTACTCTCTCACTTGCTACACACCAAGCTTTAGAGGGCAATGTTTAAATATAACATGCAATGCGTATCAAACCACTTACAAGTACAACCTATTAAATATAATGCACATTATGGTGATTATTCAATAATACACGTTGGCTCCTGGTTGTATTTATACTTCAATGACGGTATGCCAGTTGAAAAGAAAATCAAATCAAGTTAATCAAATGTCTTGCGCGCCACTGAGTAGACATGCAGTGGAATTTTCGGGCACTTTTCAGCAGGTACAACTCTGAATTAGAACATGTCATCAAGACATTGCAGTGACGGATGAGTGGAGTGGGCCCATGCTTAGGGCCACTTAGCTGTACCCCACAAGCTGCTATGACGGTGGCACTTCCCTCACTCTTGGGGGCTGTCACTACTGTGCAGACACATCAGTCATATCCTGAGTTTGTTTGTGTGTGTGCATGCGTGTGTGCGTGTGCGCGTATGTGCTTGTGTGTGGTGTTGTGTGCGTGCATGTGTATGTGCATATGTGCTTGTGTGTGGTGTGGTGCGTGCCTGCGAGCAAATGTGTGTTTGCTGTTTGAGTGGGCAGTTTGGGTGGGAGTTATTGATACATTGTGATGTCCCAGTGTAAGTCTTGAGTATACAGTATCTGGTGGTAACCGAAAGGTACTCTGTCACCACATAGTCACAACATGACTTAAATTTGCTTTTCCCCCTACATAACAAAAAATGTACAGTAGTGAATGAGTTTGGATGTTATTTTATAATACATCTATTTTTGGAGGGGTTGCAGTCATTCATGCAGAATGGTCGTCTGGGATGGGGTTCATTTTTTGTTCCAAAATACATCTTAATTTAGCATGTTCTATTAACAGGAAATTTCCAGAATTTGGATCTGGTGTTATATGAGCTGTCAAGATGTTCAAAAAGGCAAAAGTCACAGACCAAACAGCCGCCGGACAAGGTAACTTATTTCTATTTAAATCTTAACTAATCTTAACAAATGCTCATTTGTAAGGAACAATGACTTTCAAATTCACATTACTATAGAGCCAACGTCAATTTTCCACACAAAACTACTGACACAAACTCACAGATATCCAGGGGCTGATATGAGACCAAAAAAGGCCCAGGCATTTTAGCATGGCTAGTCTCCAAGAAAATACAACAAAACCCCAAACAACAACAGCATTGGCCCCTGAGGATTGCCGGCTCATTGAGAAATGCCCTGTATGCCAGATTACCAGTCCAGGCCTGCTGATATGAAATGTCAATGGCACTGGCAATGCAGATCACACATACCACACTCCATATAGACGCACCCACATACACAACCATGCGCCTAACCAACCAACCGTCTGCACACCAACATGCCCACACGCACACACACACACAGTTCACAAGCATACAGTATTCACAACAGCTACATTACTGTGGTAGTTTCACTTAATGTATGGAACACTACAAAATAACGCTTTCAATAATGAAAAGACATTGAAAAGGTAACTTGTGTCAAAGACTCAAAGTACAAAATCAAAAATCTTTTTTTGTTATTATATGGCCCAGCAGTTTTACACAGACCACTTCACTTTAAGTGAATGAGGACTGCTCCATTGTGTAATCTACACAAAGCATAGCGTAGTAAAATTCATTTTGTTTCAGTCGTGCATAGGATTCGCTGGCTCTCAACATGGAGACTTGGACTTTATGATGGTCACTGCAGACAGTTTTAATGCACTCAATTTATCTCTTTTAGCTTAGAATGTAACCTACAGTGTACTGTGCTTACTGAAACACAAGCTATCACTTTTAGCTCTTCCACTAAGGGCCATTGCTCTGCCCATTCTCTCTGAGAAAGTTCAAATTCAAATTCTTCATTAGAGCATAGCACCTTCAGATGAGCACCTCATTTTTATCAGGGTCCTCGAAAAAACAGGCATACAGACACAACCCATGCACATAAACTCTCACACACTGAAGCTCTTCCTCCCTATCACCCATCGTGGCCTTTTTCATCTCTATCCAAGAAGATTCTGTGACTGTGCAGTAGTGCATAGGCAAGGCGAGTCGAGGCAAATGTATATGTCACTTAGAAATATGGCCAAACAAGTTGTTGCTGTCGCTTAATGATTCCAAAAGCACACTGCTTGGTTAAGTTAAACAGCCTTTAATAAGATGGGCTGATGTGTTGCGACAGGTGCCTCTTATTTTGTTTGTGTTAGCACATTTCATACACAAAGACAGATCATTGTGCTTAAAGAAAATAAAAGCAAAAGACAAAACATAAAAGAAAGGAACAATATGTGAGGGAAAATGATTGAACATGGGGCCAATAGCAGTGCTAGTCCGACTAGGGAGAGGAAGCATACACTGAATATCAAAAAGACACAGGCGGCTGTTACGTGATGAATAATGTGTGGTGAACCCCTGTGTTAAACAGCAGATAAACGGATGGGGTACACTTTGGCAGAAGCACAATATTTATCTGTCAAATAAAGTATAACGGATGGGACCTTAACTGGGTGCTTCACCGACGCAGACCCTCTTCCACGAATATTACAGCTTACAATGTTATTCATAAGCCTGTATTTCTGATATGAGTAAAAGTCAATGCGAAGTCGTACATCATTTTGATGGCTTGCACCTGTGCCTGTACCAGAATGGCTCCCGTCAGTAGAACATACCTATCATGTACACTTTTACAGCTTTAAATCAGTCAACTGCGATTTCACAACAGGAAAGGTTTTTAGATGAAAACAGAAATTAAGTTTAATGTATTGCGATATCTTCAAAGGACACAATGAATATTATATTCATGAATATTATATCATAATAATGTACAATAAGGTTTGAGATTACATACAATGGAAAGATATATGAATGTTGAAATTGATCATTTAGCTTTTGAAGCATCTTAACACTCTTCTGGTCTCATGTTTATGCCTGTATAGCTGTCGTTTTAGTTCCACATTAGATGTCTTCTATTTGTTTGGGTAGTAAACCAAAATGTAAAAAAAATGTAAAAGACTTGCATTTTGCAGTACTTTCCCAAGATGGCATTACTTAAACTCAACAAATGATTATAATCTTTCAGTCAAGATAAAGTCCAGAGCATCAGTGGGGAATTAAACGTTCCTTTTGAATAAAAGTAAGCCTAGGCTATAAAGATTTGCTCCACCTTTGAGTTGGTAAACTGATAAAACTCTATATCAGACTTGAAGACTTAAGCATAGTAGAGTCATTTTAGATAATTTATTATTTCCCTCTCTGCGATCAAAGGCTAATTTAATCCCTATAAACCCCTTTTGACCTTAAACTGAGATTTTGAGATGTGAGTTATCACAAGACATGAGAGATTTTTTTTTTAAATGTTCACTTTTTGCTCTAATCTGACTTTTTTCCTGCTACCTGTTTTTTTGGACAGCACATGGCAGTGTACGCTAGAGCAGTGTTTCTGAATTGGTGTATCGTGACCCAAAAGTGGGTCGCAGAGCAGTCCTGGATGGGTTGTGGAGCAGTGGCGTAAAAATGTATGAAATTTTTGAAACAAGATGCAGTGTTAAAGGCATGACTACGATATCAAATAGAGTGAAACATGGTTTATACTCCTTTCCACTAGTTGATAAACAGGGTGTTGTGTGTCAGCATAAAATGCAAATACTGATGCATATTATCGAATGCTTGGATATATTTTTTATATTTATTTGAAGATTCCGACGGTGCAACAAAATATTGGGTCACAACGTAACATTTGTGGGTCTCAAGACTATCAACAGTTAAGAACCACTGAGTTAGAAACTGCACCATGCTTCCATGTTCAACTTTGGTGTGACTCTTATTTTTGGCAAAGCGATTGACTATATGGAGTTCAATGTGTTCTTTCTTACCATGATGTTATATGATTCAACTGTCTTTACTAAAATAGGGAAAGATGCCTCAGAGGGAGACAAGGCCAAGAAGAAAGGTAAGTGATGAATTGCTGCACTCATAAATGCTGCCAGGGACATTATGTTTTCACTTTGTACACAGACACACGCACACACATGCTCATTCTCAACCATTTTACATAAGTATTTAATATAATATAATATTATATAATATAACTTAATGTAATATAACATCATATAATATAATGTAATTATAGAATCAGTGAAGCCTGTAGAATTTGAATTGATCTGATGGCCATTTTTTGAAATAGGGCCTAGTTTGCAGCTGGCTTAATGACCTATATGAAGTCTTCCATCCTCACACATCCTTGTCTAGGCAGTGGGGCATGAGTGACATCTAGTGGTGGAAAGGAGACTTGCACACAATATAGACCATAATAATGAGGTGATGGGTTAGGGTGAACAAAATTGGATATTTCAGACCAGTTTATGTCACCAAGTCGTTTAGATGACATACTTTGCCTGCTCCGTAACATATTTGTATTTTGTGGGATGTTTGGATTTCAGAGGGTATCAAGAGACGCTCCAAAGTCCCAGGAGTGATGATCACTCAGTATATAGAGGATCTGCCTGAAGGGAAATCCACACCGGACTTCATCCGCAAACCCATAGCTCTCACCATCCAAGAAGGTAGGGCAAAAACATTACAGCACCAATTGCTCTTGCTTCTCCACTGTGATGGTTTGGATTAATGTATATATCACACATCATACACAAGTTTAGGAGCTAAGCTGTTCTGCTTGCATTGCAATTGACTTCCAGAATAATGTAGATTTATGTATGCCATGTATATACCAATTTTTTGCATATATACTGCATACCTACTATGTGAGTGATAGCCCATTGTTATAGAATTACATAAGATATGAATAGATACGTTGAGAAATTGCAAGTAAAATTTTAATGAGAGATTCGGAAACCTAAAAATCTTCATTCTTCTGGAGGTCAATTTCAATGCAAGCAGAGGAGTTTTACTCCTAAACTTAGTTTGTATGATATGGGAATCATCACAGTGGAGAAGCAAAAAAACAACAACAACAAAACAATGGTTTTGACAAATCGACAGCCTTATTTATTAAATCTAACACTGCCCAGTGGCTGCATGCAGGGCTCTAAATCAATACCTGCCAACTTGTCAAATGCTGGTGAAAATTCAGTTTGGCCAGAAGGAAAGCCACTTTACCACCCACTTTGACCCATTAGTGAGAGTGTGTTTGGCAAGTAAGATGAACATATTCTAGCCATTTTGGCTAGTGATGAAAAAAATAATAATTTCGAGTCCTGGCTGCATGTAGGTAAACTGGCCCTGTTCAAAGCGAAGGTGAGCGGCGATCCCAAACCCGAGCTGACCTGGACAAGGGCCAAAGGTGACTTGACTGACACAGCGAGATTCCAGCAGAAATACGAGGAGGCCAGTGGAGAGTACACATTAGTGGTAAGGCCAGAGCAAGACTGCATGCCACCACATGACTTGTCTGACTATTCAAATGTCGGACAGATTCCGCACACTGTCCATTCCACCAAAAAATAATGATTCTTTGTATTAAAATTATTTGCGGATTGGATGGACAGTGTTTGGGGTCTTTCTTACACTTAAATTACCTATATCCTACACAGCTGTTCAGCTACAGAAGTGTTTCACAGTGTCCTTTTTTGAAATTGTCTGTGACTTGTAGCCTATGCTATACTCCAGGAATCTGTGCTATACTGTAGGAATGTGTATTTGATTGAACAGTCTAATGTACTCTGTATAGGCTTCGACAGCATTTCCATGCATAAATTACAACACATGTAGGCCTAGGGTGCATTCCAATATGCAGACTCCCGACCTCCACTGTGCTTTTGGCCTCACCTCGCCTCCTGGCCCCGCCTCGGTGGAGAAAATGCACGCTGTCAGACTAGGCACAACTTTTGGGGGACTGGTCTTCATTCACCATCTCAATCGCAAATGAGAAATTGACATTAGAATTGTGCTTTTGCAAGGTATTGAATTAATTTTCTGTCATCAGTGACGTCATCATGAGGTCACAAGCAGGCAAGTGAGCAAGGGAGGATGGGAATCCGCATATTGGAATCCATCTATACTGTATGATTCTACTGTGGGGTATCCATTAGTGTTAGATCAGACATATACTACTGAAGGAGATTTCATATAGGAAATCCTATTAACCATTGGTGGAAAAACATAATAGACCTATTAAGAGGAAACATATACAGCAGCGGCAGAAATTGAGACACCACTTCGAAATGTTCAGTTTTTCTGATTTTGCTATGGATAGGTATGTGTTTAAGTATAACAAACATTGTAATTTCATTCCATAAACTACCAACAACATTTCCTCTGAATTTATAAAGAAAATATTGTCATTTAGAACATTTATTTGCAGAAAATCTAAAAATGGTCAAAATAACACGATGCAATGTTCTCAAAAAAGGCAAAGAAAACTAGATTGCATTCTCACAGAAAATGCTGGAAGCGGGCTTGCCTTTTGGGGCAGAGCTGAGCAGTTTTATTTTTGATATCTCTATACATAAATTAAAAACAAACTAGTATTGAGAAAACAAAGCTAAAAGAAAAGTTGAAAAAATCCATCCACCCAGTCAGAAGTTATGGGCCAAACAATTCAGCCATCTTGGATTCAGCCATCTGAAAGTGTTGTAGCTCCGTTTTGGTGATATACTAGATTACATACATGCTATTTTAAGTTGGCTAAGGAACACTGCATATGATATAATTTTGAGAATCAACATGGGTCCGAGAGGGATTCGAACTCACAACCTCCATATCTCTAATCCAGCACCTTTGCTATTGATACTAAATTACATACATGCTATTTTAAGTTGGCTAAGGAACACTGCATATGATATCATTTTGAAAATCAACATGGGTCCGAGTGGGATTCAAACTCACAACCTCCATATCTCTAATCCAGCACCTTTTCCATTGATACTAAATGACATACATGCTATTTTAAGTTGGCTAAGGAACACTGCATATGATATAATTTTGAAAATCAACATGGGTCCGAGTGGGATTCGAACTCACAACCTCCATATCTCTAATCCAGCACCTTTTCCATTGATACTAAATGACATACATGCTATTTTAAGTTGGCTAAGGAACACTGGATATGATATAATTTTGAAAATTAACATGGGCCCGAGTGGGATTTGAACTCACAACCTCCATATCTCTAATTCAGCACCTTTGCCATGGATAGTAAATGACATACATGGCATTTTAAGTTGGCTAAGGAACACTGCATATGATGTAATTTTGAAAATTAACATGGGCCCGAGTGGGATTTGAACTCACAACCTCCATATCTCTAATCCAGCACCTTTGCCATGGATAGTAAATGACATACATGGCATTTTAAGTTGGCTAAGGAACACTGCATATGATGTAATTTTGAAAATCAACATGGGTCTGGGTGGGATTCAAACTCACAACCTCCATATCTCTAATCAAGCACCTTTACCATTGGGCCAAGCAGCTGGCTGTCACAAGCTTTCCAGCAAGACAATATCACATTACATTGAAGAGCTGTACTGTACAATGGGATTCTAGAATTGTAGTGCAGGTGCTCGTTAAGGGCGCGATCACACAGACCGCGGATTTTACAGTAGGAGGCGGATGTGTTCTATTGTTTGTCAATGAAAATGAGCGGATTACGCGTCTAATATCAGCACAAGGCGGGTTGCGGATTCTCCGCCTCTCCGCGCCGGGCGGATCGAGTTGAAAAAAGCTCAACTCAAGGCGGAAAACCCCCGGCGGATTACCAGATGTTCGATAGAAGACCGTTATCAACATTCATATCAGATTCACCGTCCAACGTTAGGAGAGCAAGAAAAGAGATCGTCTTCTATTAATTTTGCATAGATGAATGGACAAACCATTTTGTGTATGTTTTCCCAACATTTAACAACACCATCGATTAGGCTACGTTGCGAGTGACAGTTGAGTCGTTACGTTGCCTAGTAGGCCTATAGTCACCACATTCGAATGGGCAGTGGATCCGCGCTCGGTGTGGTCACTTCTGATTAATCAGCTGGACGCGCATCGCAGATTGTAGGCAGAAATCTGCGGTCTGTGTGATCGCGCCCTAAGGTGCTGTTTCCACGTAGCAGGATATTTTTTTAGCAGGGTATTTTTTTCTCCTGCTACGTGGAAACGCAACATGTGGATAAAAAAAATCCTCCATTGTAACAAATGTGTTTCAGACCCCTAAACAGGATATTTTTTTCTCCTGCTATTTTTTTCTCCTGCACCTGGATTTTTAAATATCTGCTACGTGGAAACGGAAGGCCAAAACCAATGCAAAACCAATACAAGCAGGAGAAAAAAATATCCACATATAAAAATATCCAGCTACGTGGAAACGGCACCTTAGGTGCTTAGCTGGATATTTTTATATGTGGATATTTTTTTCTCCTGCTTGTATTGGTTTTGCATTGGATTTGGCCTTACGTTTCCACGTAGCAGATATTTAAAAATCCAGGTGCAGGAGAAAAAAATAGCAGGAGAAAAAAATATCCTGTTTAGGGGTCTGAAACGCATTTGTTACAATGGAGGATTTTTTTTATCCACATGTTGCGTTTCCACGTAGCAGGAGAAAAAAATACCCTGCTAAAAAAATATCCTGCTACGTGGAAACAGCACCTAAGAATAGAATGTTGAGAGAATGTGACCGTTGAGATGGAACCCTTTATTGGCAGCACCTGTTCTGATTGTATGTATGGCAGTTAACTCTGTGCCATAGTGTGCTCTAAGCCAGAGGGCAGAATCAAAACAGTTTCTAGTTTTTAGATCGCTGTTGTTAAAAAACTAAAAAGAATTGACACGTGTCCTGCTCACAGTTTGGAGTCATACGTGTGATCTTTCTAACAGTCCTTGAATGAAGTTTATAGGTTAAACGATTCAGTCACAATTGCACCTCTTGTGGAAGATGTGCTGACCTCTTCAGAAAGGCACTTCAAAAATAAATAGGAGAAGCCATTGGGCCAGCCCAGCAATTTTACACACCTGCCATTTAAAAAGTAATGAGAGTTGGGGCGTGATCTTTTCACAGTTTTGAGTCATTGTCCAGAGCTCGCTAACAATGCTTCAACTAAACTTCTAGGTGAAAGTGTTGATGTTTTTTGAACTAAAAAGCTTCCTACACTCTGATCCCTAGAGTGGCGGAACCTTCATTCACGAGCATTCCACCATTGTTACCTCCGCCAGGAGGTTATGTGATCGCCCGATTTCTGTGTTTGTTTGTTCGTGTGTTCGCAGCACCTGGCCTCTTGCGCCACGTCACAATGGCAAAGTCATCAGACCGAATTAGAGCCCTTATAAATGTCGCCTTCACGGGCTCGGGACCTCTCGAGACAGCTGACGACACTGCTCACGTGACAACCAAGCTCTGGACTTTGGCACATGAACGCCACTGATCCCGGAACAATCGGAAATCATGCGTGTTTTGTTTTGGTTCTCTTTTCTTTTTTTCACCTCCACTTGAGCCTCCACACCCACGACATATCATTTTTAGCTGAAGTAAGCTAAATTAAACAGTCAGAGACCAGCATTGCTGCCATATATGCATCTGCAATTGAATGACATCAACTGGTGTTGTTGATAGTGATTACAAGACGATATTTTAGCTTTTATGATACTGTTTACATGTCAGTTGCATGCATGGGCGCCATGTTGATGATGCGTGTGTCGTCACACAAAACACAAGCTCGGGAGCTCGTTGTTCTATACTTCCGCCAGAGATCAACCTCGATAATTATCGATCTGGCATTGCGTCACCAAATGTTCACTCCCACTTTCCCGAGGTTTTAGGTCGGCTTTTTGGGGATTCTCGACTTTTTGAACGAGGTAATAGTCTGGACAGGGTGTGATGACGTCACGTCCCAGCGAGTATAAAATGTCCTGCTGCACCTGTCAGAGTGTCATCAAAGAAAGTAGATCTAACAAGAAGCGTCATTTTGTTTCTTTTCCGGTATCCACTTTATGTCGGGTGAACGCCCCTTTAGGAGACCTTCGGTTAGGAGACCTTCGGAGCAGTAGCGGTGGGTGGAAATTTTGATTGGGGAAGCACTATACAGAATAGCGCAGGTGACGTCAGCATAATAAGAGGTGTCGATAGGCATGGATTTCAGTTCTTGCCTAGCTCTATTTAATATGCCATGATGAGGTTTGCAGCAAGTGAAACGTGTAAGTAAAAGAGACACAAGCTTGCTCCACAAAAAAATCCCAAACTGTTTTGAGATGTGCACGATGCAAGGGGTCACTAGAGAAGGGCAGGTTGCATAGTCTAAAACCTCTGATGCTCTCAGATATCGGCTACCAACCATTCCAGTGCAAGTCCATCACCACAAAACCGGAGACCTTTTGTAGCCTAACAGACAAGCGTCACAAAGTAAGAGTTTCCACGTAGTCCACCAGATCCCAATCAGCCCAGCCCTCTGCACGACAGAAGAGATAACTTAAACAACAACAAATGCGCTGTCTTTTTCTATCCCTGCTTGTTGTCACACGCGCCCTACTGTTATTCGTGACGACAGCCAGGAAATATTGCGCAGGCCTGCTAGGGTCAGTCCATCTGCCACGAATGACTTTATCCCGCATTGACCACAACAGCATTACAGCCAATAAGACGTCCTTGATTACAGCACAAAAACACCAGCTCTCACCTCTATTCTCTACAACCGACAGTGGGATACGCTGCGCACAACAAAGCACCTCAGTAACTTTACGACAACATAATTTGCCATAACCGCATTGAACATCGAGGCACTCGGCGGTGCTATTACAAGTAGCAAGCTAAACATGACTTACCCACCAGTTGCCTCTCGAGAGCACTCTGCGAATTAGGTTCATCAAATCGCCTATCCAATTCCTTTGCAAATCATAGACTGTATGGTCCAAATACAGGAATCCCAACACCGATCTCAAGACATGTTCTCTTTTGCTCTCCATGGTGTCAATATAAAACTCTGTACTGTCCGTGAATGAGACTGAAGAACAGCGCGGGTAAAGTGTCATCTCTCTTACAAAATACTTATTTGATATTGGTGGTCAACAGCTTTAGGGCGGGTTTATTAGAGCCAACTTCCAATCACTACGAGAAAGCCAGGAGAAGCACATCCGTCTAAAATTTACCCAGGAAGTTTCTCCATACAATGCACAGTATTACAGCCGCACTCTGATTGGCCAATGCTCCTCAATGTTTTATCAATCGGCGGCAAGAGCTCAGGTGAAGCAACATGCTGTTGCTGTATGCATGCTTCCCCTCATACACGTCAGTAGCCGAACCAGAAGACTGCTCGTCGCCATGGTTACTCCTCAAACAAAATCATGCACTCGTGGGGGAATGTGGTAGAAATCATAGCCGAGATGTTTAAAGAACTGCAATTTTAACTCGCCACCGGTTGAAATTAAACGTAGCCTTCATGAAAATACAGTATATAGAATCTTGACAATATTGATCAATAAATATGGTTCGTTTTTCAGCTGAGTTCCAGTAGGCTGTGCTTCCCCTAGCTTCCAATAGGAGTCGCCACTGCTTCGGAGTCCTGAGGTTGAGAATCAATGAAGTCCCCTTAGCGCTGTAGATGGCGGTAGCACCCGTCGTGTGCAAACACCACGAAAAGAGAAGAAGAAGGAGGGACAACGCCCCCTTAGGAGACCGAATTTTGAGCACTCGCTTTTGCATTGAGTGGGCGTGTTTCGAGTCCTCTTTATTAAATATCCAACCTCTTTGGTGTCATTAGCAACAAGATGTACGAGTGGTCTCTGGTCTGACACTGGTCTCAAACTATGTAACTATGAACTATGAAGTTCACAATGCTGTCACAAAACATTCGTAAATGCTTAGGGAGAGGTGCGCGCGAATTGCAACTAGTGCATAGTCCGTGGTGATTTGTTGCTTCACAGCGCACTGATGCCACAGCATATCAGTAGGCCTACCACAAAACTTAGCGTAGCGTAGCCTACTATGCTGAACTTAATTTCATAACGAACGAACGTTGAAGAGATTCATAACAGCGCACTGAAGGCATAGCATATCGCCAGCAACACAAAACATTCCAGCATAATATGCTGAACTCATAGATTGTTATAACCAGCTGTACTTAATTTCAGAACCAATGGTGAAGAGGTTCATAACAGCGAACAGTGATTTTCAATAGACCTAAGGAATAGGGAGCAGGGGATGCCTATTCAATAGTATTAAGAATATTCTGTCCATTTGTTTTTTGAATGAAAGAGAGAGCGTCAAGCAGGTGAATCCGGCAATGCCCTCAAGGAGCCAAAGTGTAGCAATGAAATACGAACAAGAATTGTATAATAGGTAGACTATTCAAAGTTATTATAGCCTCTGTGAAACGTGAAGTCCAAGCAAAAGCATCAGACACACGTGCACACCGCTCCCCGCAATAGCTTTCCAAATCCTACCTCATTCTATCCCAATTTTAATGTCTAACAAAAACTTAAAGGCCTGTATATATTGTAATTCAATAGGTCTACAGCTCATCCACTGATTGATCCATGTACTCCATCATCTGACTCAAAAAAAAAGACGAAATTACCGGCAACATTGTCACTGCGAGCTCTCTGAGCTCTGCGCTTTAGCAGACGTTGGCACCAAAGGAAAGGGGTCACGTCTTTCAAGCTCGAAGTTAAGTTTTCAACCAGTTGGTGAACAAACATGGGATGAATGAATGGATCCATGCAAATTAAATAGTATGTGATGACTAGAAAATGATATTGACAAGCTTGCGGTTATGGAATGACAGTGGCGTCAGTGAACTCAGCGACGCCCTCAACGAGCCAAAACTTATCCGTGAAACATGCAAATAAACTAGGTTGCAACAAGAACTTTATAAATAGTTGGACTATTAAAAGCTATTACCCTCTGTGAAATGTGGATCTGAGAGGGATGTAGTACACTTGACAACCATGTTTTCTCTGGATTTGAGATTTTAGAAGGTATGAAAGGCATGCTATCATATTTCTTTTATAAATGTTAAAAATGTGTCAAATAGCAACCTGTGAGCTTCAATAAGCATTTGCAAATCACAATAACTTTGCCAATAGGCATACCACAATCACAGGTGAACTAAACAGTCCACAGCTAACCAGAGGAACATGGTACTGTAATTATAATGGAGACCGATATAATTTGGTTACAACTTCACAGTTTTCTGAACAGGTCTACATCTACATGGATGACACCACATCACACACATATCTTATGTCTCTAAAAAGGAACTGAACTTCCTTGACGGAGGTCTGTGCTCTCTGAGTGCATTTCTAGTTTTCTACGGGGACCCAAACGTGTACAAAATCGACGAAAAAGAAAAATCGACAAAGACACGCTATAGCAGAACAAATGATCTCCAAGCCGAGCCGGTCGTTTTAGTGTTTGAACGGTGTCTCTATCTGGAAAGGCCTAGGAGGAGATCCATTTTCTATTTTTACAGCCCTGCACAAGAGAAGCAAGCAAGCAAGCATAAACTGGACCACCAGCTCAATACCCTGACATGGTTAGCCCAAACTCCAGGCCCGAAACCCCTTGAAAACCTCTGGAATGTGATCAAGAGGAAGCTGGATGGTCACAAGCCATCAACCCAAGCTCAGCAACTTGAATTCTTGCACCAGTATAATGGAATAAAGTCATCCAATAACAATGTGAAAGACTAATGGAACGCATACCAAAACGAGGGGGAAGACTGAGTTAACAAATTAGAAGTGATCTGGAACTAACAGAGGGGGCGAGGGGACCCATTGGTTGAGGTGACTCACCAATCGCTGACCTTATGTGGATGCTGGCTGGCCCACAGGTTGGGCAGAACATCGACCCCCCCAGTCCTAGAGGAGGAGGAATCAAGCACAGCAGAGTACCATGAGCCTAATCCACAGCATCACGAAAGAGAGACCAAGACCCAGGAGCGTAAGCCACCCATCAACTGGCCAAAATCCTGTGAGAAAAAGGTGTGGGAAACAGTCAACACAGACATCACCCTGCAGGTGGAGATGCAGCAAAGAAGTTGGAGAGGCTGGGGGAGCTCATCTACAGCTACGGAGCAGAGTGCTTCGGTGTTGTAGAGAGAAAGAGGAGTATACCATCCATCCCTATGCAGTCAAGGAGGCATCAGGAAATAACTCGACTGGTCAAGGAAAGAAAGAAGCTAAAGAAACAGTGGAATAAAGCCACTGAAGAGGAGAAGGAGGGCATAAATGTGCTGCAGGCAGAAATAAAGAACCGACTGTCCGCACTGAGGAGAGTGGAAAACCTGAGAAAGAGGCGCAGAAAGAAGTAATGGGCAAGATCAAACTTCTTCAAAGACCCTTTCAAGTTTGTGAAGGGGCTGTTCGCGAAAGAGAAAAGTGGCAATCTCCAAGCAACAAAGGAAGACCTCGAAGCCCATCTGTCACAAACATACTCGGACTGCTGCTGACATGAACAGGTGACACTTCCACACAACATGCCACCTTTACCTCCTCCAAAACATCAGCTAGACCTCAGCCCTCCCAAGTGGAGTGAGGTCGAAAGAGTGGTATGTCGAGCAAGAGCATCCTCCTCCCCTGGTCTAAACGGAGTGCCCTACAAGCTTTATAAGTATGCTCCGGACGTCCTGCGTTTCCTTTGGCGACTCATGAGGGTGATATGGCTGAAGCAAACAATATCAACAGCCTGGTGGAGGGCAGGGAGCATCTTGATCCCAAAGGAAAAAGACTCTACTGATATCAGCCAGTTTCGCCAAATCAGTCTCCTGAACGTAGAGGGTAAACTCTTCTTCAGCATAGTGGCTCGCAGGTTGACCACCTACCTGGAAATGAACCACTATATTGACACATCAGTGCAGAAAACAGGGATGCCAGGTTTTCCTGGTTGCATGGAGCACCTGAGCATGATATGGCACCAAGTCCAGGCCGCAAAGAAGGATGGGAGAGACCTCCATGTTGTTTTCCTGGATCTGGCCAATGCTTTTGGCTCAGTCCCACACAATGCCTTATGGACTGCGTTCAGCTACTTCAAAGTTCCCCATGCTATCACTGCCCTCGTTAGAGCCTACTTCATAGATGTGCAGATATGCCTGTCAACAGCGGACTACAGCACAGCTTGGCAACAACTGGATGTGGGCATCATGGCAGGCTGACCATTTCTCCGCTAGCCTTCACCATGGCCATGGAGGTCATCATCCATGCATCTCGGTGGGTGGTGGGAGGAGAGTAGCTAAAACCAGGCCTTCGACTACCTCCCATTACAGCATACATGGATGATATGACCACTCTCACTTCAAACATCCCATGCACAAGACGACTGTTCAGGAAGTTGGAAGATAACGTTGAGCAATTGTGAAGGGAAAGCTTGCGGAACAACGCTTCTACATCGGTGAGGAGCCCATACCAACTGTTGTAGAGAAGCCAATCAAGAGCCTCGGGCGTTGGTACGATGCAAACCTCAAGGACACGGACCAGGTGGAACAGCTCAGACAGGATGCCTCCAGCGGTCTTCAGAACATCGATAAGACAGTGCTCCCTGGCAGGCTGAAACTTTGGTGCCTTCAGTTTGGTCTCATACCTCGGTTGGTGTGGTCTCTGACCATCTATGAGGTGCCGATGTCAAAGGTTGACAAGCTTGAGAGGTTGGTCAGCTCCTTTGCCAGGAAATGGCTAAGTCTTCCCAAGTGCATTACCAACATAGGGGACAGGGATCCAGGAGCTACCGCTGTCCAGTCTCACAGAGGAGTACAAGAGCAGCAAATTCAGGCTAGAGATGATGCTGACTGAGTCCCGAGATCCCTTCATAGCCAGAAACGCTCCCACCCTTGCAACTGGGAGGAAGTGGACTCCAGCAGTAGCGACACACCAGACCAAATCACCCCTTAAACACAGAGACATTGTCGGCCATGTGTAAAGGGGAAGAGCAGGCCTTGGTCTGGGGGAGAGCAAACCTGCCTGGTGCAAGGCATCGCCATTACAGCGACGTGGGCTTGTGGTCGAGGAGATCCACAGAGAAGAGCAGGCTGCAAGGTGAGCGAGGGCCGTCTCACAGGAAAAGCAGGACTATGGATGTGTTGGGAAGATGTTGAGAAGCGAAAACTCTCTTGGAAGGAGATATGGGACATGGAAGCTTCCTGAACCAGATTCCTCCTGCGAGCCACGTACGATGTTCCACCATCACCAGCAAACCTCAGCCAGTGGTACGGAGAGGATCCTGCTTGCCACCTCTGTTCATCTCCTGCAAACCTGAAGCACATCATGGTCGGCTGCAAAACAAGCCTTGCACAGGGTCGTTACACCTGGTGGCACAATCAGGTACTGAGGTGCCTGGCAGCTTCCCTGGAGAGTAGACGAATGTTCGTCAATTCCCTGCCTCCACCGTCCTCCCATCCTCCACCCACTGGGCAATTTGTCCATGAAGGGGAGAAGCAACCAAAGATCCGCCCACCAAAATCAGAGCCCGGGCAACTGGCAGCAGCACGAGACTGGAGACTCCTGGTAGACCTGGAGCAGAGGCTATGCTTCTCAGCGGAGATTGCCATGATCAACCCCAGGCCAGACCTTGTGCTGCGGTCCCTGTCAGTTCGAAGAGTCTACATTGTAGAGCTCACAGTGCCCTGGGAGGACAACCTTGGTGAGGCCTTCGAGCGGAAGAAACTTTGGTGTGCTGAGCTGGCAGCGGATGCTGAGCAACAGGGCTGGAAGGCCATAGTTATCCCTATAGAAGTAGGCTGCAGAGGTTTTGTGGGCAGATCTGTGACCAGTCTCCTCAAGGACATGGGGATCAGAGGCCAAGCCCAACGCCAATCGATCAGAGCCCTGGCCAGGAAAAAGGAGAGACAACACCTGGGCTCCGAGATGAGATGACGCAAGGGGTGTGCGGTCTAGAAGGGGGTATGGTAGAGGGGGGCACACCTGGGACGCCAGGTGTTGCATCAACGAAACACCATAGATGAGGCGGGGTTTCCACCTGACGACCCCAATGGGGCACCTAAGTCTCCACCCCTTCCGGGCGGCTTCTGGGGCTGGCAACGGAAAAACTTTTGACTGGGCTGTAATGGACTGATCAAAGCTATTTTCCGACCCACCTCGCATTTCCCCGTCGATCACACATATGCTGTGCCTCAGAATTAATAACAACCAATGGTGTGCTTGTTGACTTCACTTGGCAAGCGATTTTTGAGTTGTGAGTGTGCAAAAATATGTAATTATTTGGACTACACTTCACTGTCATCATATGTGAAATCCGGAGCACATGCCAAACGGGATGAGGATTTAGCTTGACTCGCTCCATTGACTCGCATTCAAAATTTAGCGAGCTCCTGCCCCATGTATCGGAAGTAGAAGGGCGTGACTTAGGTGCCCAATGACACCCTTACCCTCTCCTACCCACCCTGTGATGACTATCAGCCCCACCCACCTTTCTAAGGTAAACAAGGACTGTAACACCTAGTCCCAGGTATGCGGTCAGGCACAAGCCTGGCTCAGGGAGGAGGACGTCCCTGCCATGCAGAGCCCAAGGCACTTAGGGAAAATAACATCACATCCTTTGTTTTTAAAACAAAATATTTACTTAGCTCAGGCTTTGAGGGGGACAGACACACTCAGAGAGACAAGGTCTTTTGGGGGAGAAGCTGGCCAGCTTGTGGGGGTTTACGCGAAGCAGTTCAGCCATTGGGTTTCGCCGCTCCTTGCTTGCAAGGATCAAAATCAATGGTAAACTCTTTTTTCTCTAGAAAACTTTTTTTCACATTGATGTGTGTATAATTTTCTTCTCAGTATGTTCAATACTTAAATATATTTATTAGAATTATTAGCATAGCTTAGCATAATCACCGCAAGTGAATGGAACCATTAGCATCAAGCCACAAGTGATCACTGAACTTAACATTAATTTTAAAGTGGTTTATTTGAAGATGTTCAGTTTGGCTATATTGTTAAACTAGGCAATGCAAAAAAATACTATGTATTCTAAGTATGGTTCCAGGGCTTTCCGGAAATGAGAAAGACTGTTCCTTTGAGGTGGATATGAAACCATCACACAATCAGTGTTGGGCAAGTTACTCAAACACTGCAATACATTACTGATTACATGTTACTGTCTTTTCAAAACAATCCCTTACATTACAATAGTACTATATTTAAAATGTAAGGCATTACACTACTACACTAGTTCAATTATTGTCAATCCCTATGACCTGCCTGCATGTCATCCAGGGTACATGGATCTTGGACCAATTTTAAACTGATAGTAGTACCTATACACATAGCAGGCTATATGGATTGAAACGCTACTGATTCACCAACATTTAGTCAACTGCCAAATTTGCACAAGCCAAGATTCAATTTTCCCTGTTTAATTTTAAGATGGTTCAGTTCATTCAAAACTGATGCAAAGTGTGTTATACAGTAGATGTTCAAAACCTCACATTTTATGTGTAAAATCTCTGTGTTGTCAGATCCCCAAAGTTTCTGGTGAGGATGCAGACACCTACAAATGCTATGCCCAAAACGAATATGGGAAAGCAGTTGTTACAGCTATTCTCAATGTCATTGAAGGTGAGAGCCTGTTCACAAGTACTGACTCTTTAGCGATCAACATAAAAAAAATGCTCATTTGCAAGGTCTCACTGTCTGAATATTGTGAACCCCCTCATATTTATTTCCGGTCCTTTCCTTTCCTTTGCTTTCCTTTCCTTTCCTTTCCTTTTATTTTCTTTCTTCTCTCCATTTCTATTCCCCAATCTCAGTTGGATATAAGAAAAGTAAAGCTCTCCAAGTGGAGGAGACTGCAGGTATGTCACATTCTGTCCTTGCAACATTCTCTGTCTCTTCTGCCTAATCGTTTAGGGGTGGTAAGGAAGGCAAATACCATCTGTGAGGATCTTTCACACCCCTTACACCAAGCATATGAGTTTTTGCCCTCAGGCAGTAGGTTCAGGATGCCTTCATTTCAGACAAACAGAGCCCGTTCATACCCACTAGCATATCCATGTTGAACAATGTTACAACTGTAAGACTGAACGCTTTGCACTTTGGCACTGAATAACTGCACTTTAGCCATCCATCCATCCATCCATCCATCCATCCATCCATCCATCCATCCATCCATCTATCTATCTATCTATCTATCTATCTATCTATCTATCTATCTATCTATCTATCTATCTATCTATCTATCTATCTATCTATCTATCTATCTATCTATCTATCTATCTAGCTAGCTAGCTAGCTAGCTATCTATCTAGCTATCTATCTAGGGTCTAGAGGGTTTGCACAGCACAACCTCTAAGATTTACACGTAACAAACTTGTCATCAGATAATCTGTTCATTTATTCTTTTTTTCAAATAATGTGTTTTCTCCACAGATCCTACTGAGTTTAGAAAAATGCTACGAAAAAGGTATGATCACCATCTTGACCTCTCGACACGTAGCAGACTACAAAACTGTGTGATGTCCACTAGTATTTTTTCATGTTGGTGCAGCTTTTGTCTTCTCTATTGTTTTCGCTTTGCCTATACAGGTAAATATCATTATCTATTAATTATTAGATGTATAATGTTCAATATGTCTACCTGTTTTAATTTAATTTAATTTAATTTACAGATTTTCTCAATTGGTTTGGCAACTGAGATGACATTCCTATAACCATTGGGTCATTTGGCCAAACATTCTTACACTTCTGCACAACAGTTCAGATAACTAACAAAATGTCATATACCTCCCAAAACAGCTCATTCTTGCATCAGCACTAAACCTTCTCCCCTTCTCACATAAATAGTCAGTACCATAAAAATGGCATATATCCTTCTCAATTACTTTGGCTCATTTGCATTCATTTAGTCCTTCTGTCAAAATAAACTGGATGGTTCAGCATAACTACTGTACATGGATCCTCATCACTTGCTCATATCACTCTAAAAACAGTTTACCCATGTGTCAAAACTAAATTCCTTCCCCACATATATCATCAGTACCCCCAAAATACATAGTCCCTTTGCCATTGTGTAAGCACTGCAAGTCAAAATGGTTAGATGTTTTGTCTACGTTCAGCTCACAGATTTTGACTATGCATAAAAATGAAAAAGTGAGTGAAACCATTGAAGTTTGACAACAGACAATTTACCAAGGACATTTATCAGTCACTTTCTTTACTGTAAATTTATATACAGAAAATAATGCCCATATATTAATTAGAGGTCTCTTATGGGTTTGGTTCATTTCTCAAAACAGAGCATTTCTCACAACATAGCATTCTCAAAATAACATGGACAAATCCCACAACAACTAGCAATTGTTCGAAACAGAATGTCATTTGGGAAAATGTCAAGAAATCAGCCAAATGCAGTTTTTCTCAATTGGTTTTGTACATTTCTCATAACAGAATAATCATTCTCAAAACTTTTTGTTAAATTGTAGCTTCCTGGTGTTAGCTGTGCACATGATAAAATCAGTTTTTCATAGTTCTCAGCATATAGCAAATGCTTTTGTCCACCATGCAAAGGTTGTGTACAATTCTCAGCTTTTCTGTACGCTCTCAATTGCTTTATTTGTCATATCACTCAAAAAGCTTTGTCACTGAATACACAAAACTATCTCACCCCACAAAACATTTAGGTCCTAGGTCAGGGGTACTCAATTAAAAGTCCCCGAGGGCCAGTTTTTCAAAATTCCTCCCAATAAAGGGCCGGGCCGGGCTGACACGACACGACCCCCACCAAAAAAAAATATTTAAAAAAAAATAAAAAATGATAAGGCCTTTGTAATCACAAAACACACGCACTCACACCCACAGCAGATATTTAGTTTCCAGTGACAGGATGGGAGAACATTTCTCTCATAAAGGGCCTGCATTTTTCTGGAGCACTGTGGGGTGAGGTGCCTGCCTTGCTGTTATTGCCACCCACCCTTTAGTATTTTTTTTTTAAATGACATAAGATTATCTTTTTTAAATGACATAAGATTAGCCTATATTTGCAGACTACATTCATAAACATTTATTTCTTAGTGAGAAAACCAATAAGCCTGAAGATAACACTTTTCAAACAAATGTTGCTTATTATGACTTTGTTTATGCAGCTCTCACATGCATAATGAGAATCAGATGCAATAATGGACCCAACAAAGAGGACACATAGATAGGAGGACACCAGGTTTTGCCAACAAGAAAATGGCACATTGATGCAATGTTGATTAAATGCAACAGCCAATAATAAATCATCAAGTTGCTCATAACTTTGTTTGAAATCTTATGAGGGGCTTAGCTTTCCAAACGAACTATTTGGGGACTGTTTAAAAGTGTGAAAAGTTTATCAAGCAATTCGTTTTTAAGTAGGCTACCCCTAGTTAGCTGCCAGCAGAGCTCAAACACAATTTGCCTTCATTTGTGTTAGCAACTAGCTACAGCTAGTGCTAAACCAATTCGAAGTCCTAACACACTGTATGCAATGAAATGTGGACCATTACTTTCAAAAACGAGGCAAAGAGAACTTTGTAAATAATTTATTTACAAGTTCTACCGTACTTCCCTTCAGTAGTCTACCTCACAACAGCCTCTGCCACCCTCATAGTCACTTCTGTTTGGAGCCTGCAGGGAGAAACTGATTGAGGGGGCGGAGACACGGCACGCATCTTAGCGTCTGTAGCGCGATTTCAAAATAAGAGCCGGCAGCGCGATCGGACCAAAAAAAAAAAAAAAAAAAAATTTTTTTTTTTTTTTTAATTTTTAAAAATTATTCGAGGGCCACAAATAGATGCCCCGCGGGCCACAAGTGGCCCGCGGGCCGCTATTTGAGTATGGGGGTCCTAGGTCATAGTATAAGTCTTGCCATGCAAAATGATTTACCAAGCTGTCATAATGCGTCGAGCACTGTATAATTTCCATTGAATTTCTGTCTATAAATACGATCTGGATTGGTAAATTGCTCGCAGGTAAGTATTGACTGTCTCTAATCAAAGGCAGTAAAAGGGAATCATATTTCAAAGAGAAAACAGGCATGTAATTCAACAATAGGCACTGCACTGCATTACATTACTCTATGCCTTATGTGCCCTGTATTATTATGCTCCAAGCAAAATCATAAAATTCCCCTACGATTTCCCAAGCGAGTAAGTGCACTTTATACAATATTAGTGCATTATTTTAAATTTATTTTGCTTTACAGGTCTATATTTTTATTCACATGGGCCTGCAAGATAAGTAAGAAGGGGTGATAGAGGGCGCATTTTGACACCTCAACCAGAGTTGGCTTTTTTTACCTTCGCCAAGACAAAGTCGGCGAAGGTTATGTTTTGACCGCTGTGTATTTAGTAGGGCCCGAGCACCGGAGGGTGCGAGGCCCTATTGTTCTTGCTTTGTGATACATTTTTCCCGCACGTTGGGCCATTTTTGAGGTGGTTGCCATGCGTAACTTTGAACGAAACTTGGCACAGGTGTTGGATATAGTGTCACGATGGACTCCAATACAGCTCAGCCCCCAAATCGGCCCAGAGGCTCAGTAGCGCCCCCTTAAGTCATGGGCCTATGGGGCGGGATCGGCATAAAGTTGAAGCTACTGGCACCAAATTGTTTGTGCTTGTATAACTCACTAAGACAAGCAAAAAAGTCTTTGAGATGCCATGGCCACACCCAACAGGAAGTGAGGTAATTGGACTTAAAGTTCAACTTTTGTCAACTTTTGACATACGACAAAATTGTCATACCATGAACTTTGATGTACTTGTCCTGAACCGTACAACTGTTCGGTTTCGTTTCAATTTGTAAATGATCTTAAGACATCGCAGATGATATATTGCGAAGGGATTTTTAATATGTTGTAAGAAAACAAGATGGCGGCTTGCTGAAGTCTGATGAAAAAATCACAGAAAATGTGCTTCTACTGTGCCCTTTCTGAGGGGGTTGCCATGCATATCTTTCAACGTTGCTTCGCACAGGTGTTTGGTAGGGCACAACGTACCTATCAAAACAAGCCCCACCCCTAACTCAGCACATGGGCTCTGTAGCGCCACCCTAAGTCCTGGGCCTATGGGCCTGGACCGGCATAAAGCGGAAGCTACGGACTTGAAATTTTTTGGGGGTGTGTATGTCACTAAAACAAGCAAAAAAGTCTACAGGAAGCCATGGCCACGCCCAACAGGAAGTGAGGTAATTGGACTTGAAGTTGAACTTTTGACATACGACAAAATTGTCATACCATGAACTTTGATGTACTCCTCCTGAACCGTACACCTGTTCGGTTTTATTTTAATTTGTAAATGATCTTACGGCATTGCAGATGCTTTATTACGAAGGAATTTTCAATATGTTGTAAGAAAACAAGATGGCGGCTTGATGTATTCTGATGACAAAATGACAGAAAATGTGCCTCTACTGTGCCCTTTCTGAGGGGGTTGGTATGCATATCTTTTAACATTGCTTCACACATTTGTTTGGTACGACAGCACGTACCTCTCCAAACAAGCCCCGCCCCTAACTCAGCACATGGGCTCTGTAGCGCCCCCCTAAGTCCTGGGCCTATGGGGTGGGACTGGCATAAAGTTGAAGCTACGGACTCCAAAAATTTTTTGTGTGTGTATCTCACTAAGCCAATCAAAAAAGTTTTTAGGATGCCATGACCACACCCAACAGGAAGTGAGGTAATTGGACTAGAAATTCAAGTTTTGACATAGGACAAAATTGTCATGCCATGAACTTTGATGTACTTGTCCTGAACCGTACAACTCTTCGGTTTCGTTTCAAATTGTAAATGATCTTAAGACATTGCAGATGATATATTGCAAAGGAATTTTCAATATGTTGTAAGAAAACAAGATGGCGGCTTGATGTATTCTGATGAAAAAATGACAGAAAATGTGCCTCCACTATGCCCTTTCTGAGGTGGTTGCCATGCATATCTTTCAATGTTGCTTTGCACAGGTGTTTGGTAGGACACAATGTACCTCTCAAAACAAGCCCCACCCCTTACTCAGCACATGGGCTCTGTAGCGCCCCCTTAAGTCATGGGCCTATTGGGTCTGACCGGCATAAAGTTGAAGCTACGGACTCCAAAATTTGTGTGTGTGTGTATCTCACTAAGCCAATCAAAACAGTCTTTGAGATGCCATGGCCACACCCAACAGGAAGTGAGGTAATTGGACATGAAATGCAACTTTTGACATACGACAAAATTGTCATACCATGAACTTTGATGTACTTGTCCTGAACCGTACAACTGTTCGGTTTCGTTTCAATTTGTAAATGATCTTACGACATAGCAGATGATATATTGCGAAGGAATTTTCAATATGTTGGAAGAAAACAAGATGGCGGCTTGATGAATTCTGATGACAAATTGACAGAAAATGTGCCTCTACTGTGCCCTTTCTGAGGGGGTTGCCATGCATATCTTTCAACGTTGCTTTGCACAGGCGTTTGATAGGGCAGCATGTACCTCTCGAAACAAGCCCCACCCCTAACTCAGCATATGGGCTCTGTAGCGCCCCTCTAAGTCCTGGACCTATGGGCCCAGACCGGCATAAAGTTGAAGCTACGGACTCCAAATTTTTGGGGGGTGTGTATCTCACTAAGACAAGCAAAAAAGTCTACAAGAGGCCATGGCCACACCCAACAGGAAGTGAGGTAATTGGACCTCATTTTAAAACAGGAAGTTGGTCACCATTTTAGTGGAGTTCTTAAATAGCTGTATCTCGTGAACCGAACGGCGTAGAGACTCCATTTTTGTTTTGGGCAGGATGAGATGGGGTGATATGCCCCGCCTTGAGCCGTAGGTGCGAGGGCCCGTCATCGCCGCTCGCGGCTTTAATTTATTTATTTATTTATTTGTTAATATGTTTGTTTGTTTGTTTGTTTGTACTTCGTATAACTCAGACAGAACTGAGCCGATTTTTATGAAATTTGGTGGGATGATTGGTCATGACCCAAGGAACAATCAATTAGTTTTTGAGAGTGATTGGGTCAAAGGTCAAAGGTCAAGGTCAAAATGTTTGTTTGTACTTCGTATAACTCAGACAGAACTGAGCCGATTTTTATGAAATTTAGTGGGATGATTGGTCATGACCCAAGGCACAATCGATTAGTTTTTGGGAGTGATTGGGTCAAAGGTTCAAGGTCAAGGTCAAGGTCAAAAACGTAAATTCAGCCGATTTTTATGAAATTTACTGGGATGATTGGTCATGACCCAAGGGACAATCGATTACTTTTTGGGAGTGATTGGGTCAAAGGTGAAGGTCAAGGGGTCACGAAAAGGTCAAAAAAGTTTTTCTTTGCCAAGCACTATATGCCAGAACAACGTGTGCATGCGGAATTGAATAAGAGGTCAAGACTGGGCCAAATATGTAATATTACGATATTCCGGTCCGATTTAAATGAAACTAACACCAAAATTTGGAGAATGTTACGCCCCACACTCTGAAGATGGCCAGAAAAAAATAAGTGGCGTAGGCGAAGGTTTGCGCTCTACCGAGTGCCCATTCTAGTTCTATTTTGCAATGAGATGTCTGTCAATAAATAGGCCATACACTACATGTAAATCTAGTCCAGTCTTAGCTGATCAGTGTTACATAAAGTCGAATTTACTTTCCCATCCAATCTAAACAACATTTCGCTTCAGAAAATATGCTCAAGAGTGTACTAGTCAATTGACAACATGACAGATTGATTTGTAGCTTGTCCTGGCACTATGACACAATGACTAACCATTCTGCTGGCACTGACACGTTCATTGAAACAAAAACTTGGTTTTGAAAGACAAACTAGGGATTTTGAGCAAGAGCTGCGGTTTTGCAGGTCATCCACGGTGTTTTGCCATTTGTTAAAGTTGTTTTGAGAATGAATATTATGTTTTGCAAATTGCGAGAGAGATTCGAGAAATGTACAAAACCAATTGAGAAATACTGTAACAGAGGAAACTGTGTAGTATACACGGTTGTAAAATTATTTTCTACAAACTAGTAAAGTTAAAATATCATCTGGCCTGTTGAACACTGTCATGAATTTACTGTTTAATGAAATTCTTAAAATATTGTGTCCTTGACGGTTTTGACAATTGTGTAGACTACTTTGCATATGATGACTTACACAATGAAAGCATGCTGATATGTTTTGGAGAGGGCAACCATTACACTGAGAATTGTCTAATTCGTTTAGATAAGCAAGATCAATTTATGAGGAAAATGTACTAAATGTATGCTCAATGTGTCAACTGAAGGGTACCTGTACATAGCCATCTGCAGAGACCCAACATTTGAGACATGTACAAAGCATTTGATATTAGATGAAAGCAATGAGAAATGCCATTCTGTTTTGGGAAATTGCAAGTTGATTTGGAGATTTGTCTGTGTTGTTTTGAGAATGTCATCTCAGTTTTGAGAAATTAGCCAAACCAATCGAGAAAAACTGTAATCTAATTTAATTTACATTTTTCAATTTCTTCAGACAAAGTTTTTTTTCTCTTTTACCGGACATGTTTCGACGGTATAGCTTCTGTCTTTATCAGAGGGTCACATGTGATGTGTGGCGTGCTTTACATTAAAATCAGCTGATGTTGTTGTGGAGAACAGACCTCCTGTTAATAATGACAGGTTGGACACACCCCCTGCTGTTAGAGTTGTCCTCTTAGGATGGTGGTCCAGGTGGGGGAGAGCATGTATGCCCCCTCATCTCTTTTCATTGTACATGGTTTGGAGTCTATAGAAATCAGAAAGCTCAGCCCAAAAACCATGAACAGGGATGAGGGGGCATACATGCCCTCCCACACCTGGACCACCATCCTAAGAGGACAACTCTAACAGCAGGAGGTGTGTCCAATCTGTCATTATTGACAGGGAGGCCACACCTCCTCAATATCCATGTGACTCTCTGATGAAGACGGAAGCTATGCCGTCGAAACAGGTCAGGTAAAATATATATTTTTTAAAGTTTACGTCTGAAGTAAAAGAAAAACTTTAGTGTAACATTAATTGTTGTATTGTTGTTCTTAAACTAATCATCCTTACACGCTACATTATGTAATGCAGTTTCTTATGCTTAAGGACAAAGTAAAAAAAAAAAAATCTATGATAAATGACTGCTGTTCTTAAAACATGATGTATGCAGGGCTGGGAAAGAAAAGGAAGAGCAGCAGAGAAGAGAGGGTGGAGTGGATGACAAGTTCTGGGATCTTCTCATGAGCTCTGATAAGAAAGACTATGAAGGTCTTTGTAACGAGTTTGGCGTCACCGATTTCCGCTGGATGCTGAAGAAACTGAACGAAATTAAGAAAGAGAGAGAGGAAGAGCAAAAAATGGTTTGTGTTTTGCTCTGTTTCTGAGCTTCTCTTTTGGCATTGGCACATAGACTGAGCTGACTGACTGTTTTTGTTATGTTTTCCATGCTAATGTTCTTATGCTAAGGTTGTTACTGTCATGTCTAAATCCCTTGTATGAGATATCAACCAAAAGAAGCCAATTGGCAACATTCGATGTGGTATGAGAATGGACACAAGTCAGATAAAGACAAAAAACAAGAAACAGTAAATGTCAAGGACACATCAGCAGCTTTGAAAATTAGCTTGGTAGTGTGATAACATAACATAACATTTTGATGATGCTTGTTTGACAAGAACATCCATCATTACAATGTAGTCATGCATACATAATAAGTCTTGACAACCACATGTCCAAATAGACCCATCAGTCAAGACCAACATCAGTCTTATCTAACCCCATTTTCTCTAGGACGGGCATCAGAATGGTCTAACTTCCTTTTCTTCAAGACGAGCATCATTTATTGTCTAACTTCATATTCTCCATGTTGTCTCTCTAACCGCATACTCTTTCTGTTCCTCCAAACACCCCGACCCATGTTGACCATCATCATCCTCAAACACATGTTGAACATCTTCATTCATCCTTCACTCCATCCAGTATGTTGAGACTATAAGTAACCTGAAACACATTGAGGTGAAGGGAGATGGTCTGGCCTGCTTCTCCATCGACATGGAGCTCACTGACCCCAACAGTAGGATTTTCCTCTACAAGGTGAGCTGGGGTGAGATCAGAATGATGCAAATGACCGTAACTTAAATCACATTCACTTTCAAACAACATTCAGGGTCATCTGACCCCTCAAATTCAAATGAGGATCCTTATTTTGATTAAGTTGAATTTCCTCAATATGCAGGTATTTAATTGTACGCATAGACCAGCTGAAGCTTAAATTACATTACAGATAAAACACAGAAAACAACACTACCACTCACTTTTCAATGCACACCTGCTACACATAACCATTCATTCATTCATTCATTCATTCATTCATTCATTCATTCATTCATTCATTCATTCATTCATTCATTCATTCATTCATTCATTCATTCATTCATTCATATATTCATATAATCGTGTGAGCCATGCTGTAGAAAATATAAAAGCAGCTGGTATAACACATTAAGTAAAAAAATCAATGCCTGAATAGAAGAAGACCTGTGCTTTTGGCAATCTTACGGCTAGCTGCCATTGCTGTTAAATGGCTCAGTTATGCCAGAGTTCGCCAGAGGGTGGTGATTACGTGTCAGAGGCTGATAAAATTCTTAAAAGCTAATTTCAATCCCTAGCGCAGAGATTCAGAGTGATTCATGCTGCTTCTTCATCTCCTGTGTGTGTCAGGATGGGGTCATGATACCTTACAGTGAGGAGATGGATCAAAAGCACAGCCTGAAGCGCATTGGCAAGAGCTTGGTCTTCTCCGTCCGGGACCTCAAGTCAGAAGATGCCGGCCTCTATCAGATAGACGTGGAGGAGGTCAACATGTTCTCCACAGAATTCAAAAGTAAGATTGCATCGTTAAATAAGCTGTATATTATATTATATTATATTATATTATATTATATTATATTATATTATATTATATTATATTATATTATATTATATTATATTATATTTATGTTTTGTGCTGTCTGTCAGTGTCTGAGTGGGCATGTATCTAGTGTGTGACACATCAATGTTGTGGCAAATGACTGAGTATACATGTATCATGAGTATGTCAATGTTCAATGGTGTTTAATGTCTTGATGTCTGTTATGTATGCCTGATGTATGCTGTTACAAGACTGTGATGGTTTCCCTTGGGGACAATAAAAGTCTATCTAAAAAGTGTACCTATGTTTTTTGTTATATTATATTATAGGCCTGTTATATTATATTATATTATATTATATTATATTATATTATATTATATTATATTATATTATATTACATGATATTATATTATATTTTATTATATTATATTATATTATAGTGTGCATGTGAGGAAGGCTACACTGTCAAGTATGCTTTAGAAGTGCAGTAAACGTCTGTAAAGAATGCTAATGTACCTACAGCTGTATATGTGCTCTATGTGCCTAGTTCCTACCGTCGACTTTGTCGCAAAGATCCAAGAGGTGAAGGCCCAGGAGCGCGAGGATGCCGTTTTTGAGTGCGTCCTGACCCATCCTCTGCCCAAGATACAGTGGCTGGGGAGGAACTCCACTCTGGAGGACGGGGAGAAGTACACCATCACCGTGTCCGAGGACAGGCTCATCCATCGGCTGCTGATCAAGGACTGCCTGCAGCTGGACAAAGGAATCTACACTGCAGTGGCTGGCATCAAAACCTGCAGCGCTTGGCTGATTGTGGAAGGTGAATATTGTATTGACGATGCTGTCATTTTCATTTTGCTTGCAATAGGTTTTAAGACAACAAACACTGCCTTTCATGTTTCGTTTGATAAAAATGGTCTTACCTTCTGCGTTAATTGAAATATTATTATAATAATATAATTAATAATGGAAAAATTATTGTATTAATGTAATTAATACATTATATAATTAGTAACTGACTTGATGTAATAATTCAGCCGCAGCCACACAATCGTCTGTCATATACATACCAATCAGAATAATGAAACTTGTCATATTACATTGCATTACACTATATTAAACTTAGCTGATACTTTTATCCAAAGAGATTCAAGGATAATACAGGGCAGGGATGGGACCAAGTCACTAATTTGTAAGTCATAAGTCCTTCCAATTAAGTCCGAGACGAGTCAAGTCACAAGTTAAGACACAAATTTGACCAAGTCAAGTCCAAGTCGTGCCAAAGTCAAGTCAAATCTAAGTCCAGGTCTACCCCCCTAACCAATCGGCCATGGCTGCCCCTGACTGTTTTTTTGTTGTTGTTATTTGTTATTTTTGTGACATGTTGTATGACCAGAAACACTTTTTTGTCTTAATGTAATCATTTAAACATTTTTGACTTGATTTAATAATTCAGCTGAAGCCTCATCACTGCCAGTCATATAAGTACAAAGCAGAATACCGTAATAAAACAGCAGATCATATCCAAAGTCTTTGGTATAAAGTAGTGTCTCTTAATGGGGGCTCTATTAGGGAGCATTGAGAAGGACACAGCTGAGAGGGCATGTACTCAGTTGAAAGTGGGGTGCATTAGTCCATTTTATTTTTTAATACTAAGGGGGCAAGGGCAGGCTTATGATGAGGTCAAGGGGGCATTGGCAGGCTGAAAAAGGAACCGCTGATGTAAAGTATGTCATCTAGATCCTCCATCTTACTGTCATACTGTGTTGGTATACCTCTGCGGCTTGTAGCGGACACTGGTGCGAAGGGCAAAAAGGCTGCGAGGAAGACCACGCAGGCGGGCGGGGGAGCAGACCTGGAGAAGCTGGCACGGGAGCAGCAGGAGAAGCTGGCGAAGGAGAGGGAGGAGGAGATCAAGAAGAGGCAGCAGGAGGATGCGGAGAGGCGCGCACGAGAGGAGATGGAGGCCCGCAGGTATGGGGGCGCGATATGACAATATTATATTGTGAATAATAAGAAGAGAAGAAGACGATTGTCGACAACCTGCCAAAATGGAGAAATTGTTTATTGTATAGATCACTCACCTTGGAGTGACGGTGTTTAATTAGTGATGATGTTAACTTCATCAGAGTTATATTTTTTTCTTATTTATTGTCTTCATTTCTTTTTGTTACTGTATTTGTTATATTCCAATAGTGCACTTTATGAGAGTGTTATCTGTGTTTATATTTAAGATTGTTTAAAATGTTTGCACATACAAAATTGCAAGTACAGTATATTCGTTAAAATCTGTTCAGAAAGGTTTGTAGCCCTGAAACTCCTGCTTTTGTTCTTGTCTTTTTTTCGATGGAAGATCGTGGTGCTAAAATATCGTGATATGACATTTTCGCCCACCTCTACCCGCAGGGTAAAGGATCAGGCCGAGCTGGACCGCCTGGCACAGGAGGAGCGGGACAGGCTGGAGGCCGAGAGGCGCCGGGCCCTGGAGGCACGCGGCATACTAGGAGGAGCTGGAGACTGGTCCGCAGATGGTTCTGGTTCTGGTAAAGGGGCTGGCGGAAAGGGGACAGGTGGCGATGGCTCCACTGATGGCTCAGGAAAAGGTAAAGGCAGAGGCGGCGGGTCAGGTGACGGCTCTGGTGACGGGACCGGGAAAGGGTTTGGTAAAGGATCCGGTGATGGTTCTGGTGGCGATGGATCCGGTAAAGACGGCAAAAGAGGTGCACGGGACAGCGATGCCTCCAGATTGAAGGGGAAGGGCGCAGCAGGCAGTGGGCGTGGCGATGGCACAGATGGAGAGGGCGACGGAGATGGTAGCGGAAAGGATGGCAAACTAGGCAAAGGTAAGACATAGGTCCACTGCACATCGGGTCCGACAAAGTGTGGAGCACTGCTCCTCCAAAGTTCGATTCCATTGTTGTCAATACAACCCCACACATCTGCGCCGATGTCCGCGAACATTCATGGATGTCGGCAAGCAATCAGAGGCGAGTTGTCTTTTGTCGGAGCTGCCCATTGACTATCCATGCTATGTTGGTGTGAAATTGGGTTTGGGGTCGGAATTCTGTCGGAAGCTAAAGTGCTCCGCAGTGCTGTCGGAGCCAATTTGCGGAGGCCCATAGCCACTCATATCTACTCAATATTCTATTGTTTTAATCGATTTAGATTAGCTATTTAGTATACTGCTAAACACTATTTGCCTTGTGTGAGATTATAGGCCTGAATACCATCAAGACAGCAGTGAGATTTTAAGTGTAAATGCCAAGATGTTTTTATACAGTGAAAGATGGTGTAGTGATGAAAACTTCCGTTTTTCAGGAAATGGCCTAAATGCTGGTGCTGGTGCTGGGGCAGACGGAGGTGTGTACAAGCCAAGAGCTCATGTGAAGTCGTACACATGATTCTGCTTTGTTGCTCTGCTAAGCAACAAGCTGGTGAATTAGAATAGCCTAATTGTTGTCAAAGCACACGTGCACAATATGCACAGTGCACACATCCACAATGAGATTGAAATGGCAGCAATATGTGTTTGCATGACACAACACTCATATTGCATCGAGTTGACCCACCATTTCAACAATTCCTATCAGATTCACTGAAAGGTGATGGCACAGACCCAGATGCTGATAAAGATGAGGATGAGAATGAGAAAGACAAAGCGGCCAGGAGAGCCAAGAGACAGAGGCAAGGGGACCTGGTCCCTGACAAGGTTGTGGGTAAGGCTGACGAAATAAAATATATTGCACACTGGATTATAAAATCAGGCTAGCATGGCGAAAACAGGCCAATATTATCAAGAATGGTGTAAAATATTAATTATTTAAAACTACTTATTGAAGGTGAATATCCAAGCTAAGCTAAAACATTTAAAACCTACTGTAAGCTTGTGAGTGTGTGTAATACTGCTGAATTTACTTAATACAATGAATAAATTGTTTCCAGGTGAAATATTATATAATAGACCTATATATTAATATTAATGTTAACATTTTGAATGCCAATTAGTGCTTCTGTAAATGGCTCCACATGGCATGAACACCAATCTCTCTTTGAGACTTTTAAAAATGAAAGCTGTGACAACAGCAGCCTTTCTCAGCCTGTACCATTTGCATGTTATTTGCATTGCTATTGTAAGCTCGTGTACATGATGTAACCTTGTGAAAAGCACTAACACTACGTACTGACAGTACAACAGTGGGTGGACATCAACTACATATTCTGTGTTGTTGATAAGAGGTCTCATTTGACTGTTGGTCTCATGTTACTGTCTTGTGCGCATCTGGGTTTCAATCTATCTCATCATATATATCCACGTCTATAATTTATAATTTAACGTACTGTATATTAGTACCTATTTGAATATGTAAAGATATATGTAGAAGCATGAGTTGGCACATTCACATACAATGTATCATGCAAGTTAAAACTGGGAATTTAAGGCCAAAGTTGAAGTGATGTTGCATGCTCAAGATCAGTACTACAACAGTCTGACGAATCTGATTCAAATGACTCCTTTACATCAACCACATTGTATTGGTCGTATAAGATCTATGTCAATTCCGACCATTTCCACATATTTCTATACAAGTGGATCAATTTCACAGATTTAAACCCAGTTATTGTGTACAATGTGGTACATTGTTTACCATCTGACCTTTGTTTGCAATACAATTGCAGAATATTCTGCATGAATTCAGTCATGCACAACAGACAGCAAAAGCAACGTTCAACAACTTCTTTTTATCCAGCAGTGCATGGCTGAATTCATGCAAATAGGAAAATGTGAACGCACACATTATACGATGGTATATCAATGTGTGACATTGTCTGGTGTCTCACAAGGCATCAGACAATGAAGTTGAATGAAGAGTAACAATACCCATATTCTATAACTGAAAATGTTCTCTACTACTACTACTGGGAATGCACACAAGGAGGATCACGAAGATATGCAGGATCACAAAGACGTGCAGGAAGAGTAGATGGCTCACAGGAAATGGAAGATGAAGATGGAGACTGGGCAGCAGATTTGAACGCAGCAGGTGGTGCTGGTGGTGGTGAAGGTGGTGTTGGTGGACGTGGTGGTGTTGGTGTTGGGGGTGTTGGTGGCCGGCCTCATAAAGGTGGAGGCCGATCACTGGATGATCCTAATGCATCTGACAACGAGGACGACCCTGATGCACAGGGCGGCACTGCAAACAATGCACCCGGCAGCAGACGGCGTGCCAGACAAGGTTCTCTGCTTCCCGACAGGGTGATTGGTAAGAGAGCGACCGGGTCATTGGCTGCATGGATGGATGCAAATTGTATTCATTAAAATTCACCTCGACGACTTGGTGATGCGATTTTAATGAATCGAAGAGTTTAAGTGTCCATTTGTGGACACAAGCGTTCTTATGTTTGTCCAAATTAATACTGTATTTGTCCTAATATATCTGTATGTTAAATGTTTCGTCATATCGCAAGGCCAGTTTGCGTATAAAGGGGCATGGATGCAAATGGTCTTGTAGTTGGTGTTTAATGTTTTGTTTGTGCGTATTGCATTTCAACGTATTCTCCGTTGATGTGCTGATGTGTGTATCAGTGTGACATAATTTGAAATCACTGGTTTCACAATGAATTGATACATGCTGCTACATGCATCACATAACATTCATTGTGCTACAGAACAGCTGCTTGAAGTGTAATATGAAGAGAGCTTCATAACATTTCAAGTAAACCTAATAACAGTAGTGTATCTTCTTACACATCTGTTAGCACATACCGTAAATAACTAGGCCTATGCAGTCACCTCTGGCTGCCAGGTAGGCCTATATCCCTGAAACCCCCCAGACCTCTGGTGGTTAGTACCATAGAGGCAGAAAAAAGAACTAGAATGGCCAAGCCCAATTGTAATGTCAAATCTAGCAGCCATTTTGTGAAGGTAGACCTGAAGGGGCTCACCTCTGTTAAAAAAAAAAAAAACGTCTTCATTCAGTGGAAATATCCATCGACACTGTATACAAGGAAAACATTTGAAATGTGCGGCTAAATATGCACGTACCTAACTAATATGAACTGATTTTATTTATTCATATGATGTTAGTGGATATTTATCCTGGCATTGCAAATCTTGTCCTTGAGAAATGTCTCACTTCATATTCACACAATATTATGCCGCTTTTTGACAGAGGTGGACACTTTTCCCATGGATTTGTAGTGACTCAAGAGCTCAGATATACACAAGATGGCAGTTGCGCTTATCGTTTTCAATGCTGTCAGCCATTGCTGTGGCCACTCCAGTCTTTTCTTTTTTTATCTCTGGTGGTTAGAACATAAAGCTGCTGGCATCTTGCTTGTCTGAGGCCTGCAAAACATAATCGACATGTTCTAAAGTTATCTTGCACCCAAAAAAAGTCAGCCATGATGAAAGTTGAACGTCTTAAAAGTGTTGGCGTCCAAAATTTCATCCAAACCTTTTAGAGAGGTTTGACACACGATCCGTCCACCCGTTGAAATGCTATGGCTCAGACAAAAAGTAATCTTGGAAACATTGGCCTTGAAAGCGTAATCAGTTCGTGTGCCTATTATAGAGTTTAGCAGAGAAGATCTGGCACAATTTCCGACGCAAACAAAATTGTGGCCATCTTCAGTCTGGCATCTAGGCCTACCTATTATTGCCTGTTACCACATAAAATTTGTTGTAAATCCATACCATACCAAACCATTACACTCCTAACACACTGTGGTTTGGGGATATAACTAGAGATGTGTATTCTACACATCACATATTATTTGTGCATGTACACAGTATGAACATTGAGGTAAAGGAAGCACGCATTTGCACATTTCCTTCCGATATATCATGTTCATATCAAGCTGAAAATGTTTTCTACCACTGAAAATGCACGCAAGAAGGATCAAGAGGACACTCAGGATCTCGAAGAAATGCAAGATCACTAGGACATACAGGAAGAGTAGATGGCTCACAGGCAATGGAAGGAGGAGACTCAACAGAAGATGAATTTTGGCCCACAAGAGGTGGTGCTGACGGCAGTTATATTGATGGCGGTGGTGATGGTGGTGGTTTTGGGTCACAAAAAGATGGAATTGAATTGCAGGATGACCCTGATGACCCTAGTGCATCTACCACCCGGCGCAATAGAGCACAGGGCGGCACTGCAAACAATGCACCCGGCAGCAGACGGCGTGCCAGACAAGGTTCTCTGCTTCCCGACAGGGTGATTGGTAAGAGAGCGACCGGGTCATTGGCTGCATGGATGGATGCAAATTGCATTCATTAAAATTCACCTTGATGACTTGGTGGTGGGATTTTAATGAATCGAAGAGTTAAGTGTCCTCTATATGTGGACACCAGCGTTTTGTGTTGTTTGTCTTAATATTCGTCTGTTACATGTTTGTCGCATCACAAGGCCAGTTTGTGTTTGAAGGTACATGAATACATATGGTCTTGTGGGTGTTTTTAGTGTTTGTGTGTATTGCATTTCAACATATTCTTTGTTGATATGCTGATGTGTATTACGTGTAGTGTGCAACATATTTGGAAATCATCATATGTACAATGCACTGAGATACATGCTAGATGTATCAATTTTCATTGCTTGAAGTGAAATTTGAAAAGATCTTCATATCACTTTCCGTAAACATATTTACATTCTATGCATCATAGAATATTTCGCCATTCAACATTGATTACATATGAAACAAAGAAGCCACGTCTGACTATCTCTTGAGCTTGGGCCATGCACATGAAAGCATTGTTCTACATTGCAACCCAATGCTCAAGTCTTAAATTGAGTATTTCTGAGTCACCAGAAAGTTCTGAGTTAACAGTTACCAAAAATATATAATTTTGATTCAGTCGTATCTTCACCGGTCATTCTGGATAAGAGGTTATTTGTTTTGTGCAAAATGACAAACAGCACATCACACTATTCTACATCACTGATTCGGTTTATGACAGCTACAAGAGAGAGTCCATGTTTTGACATAATCTCTTCAGTTATTTCAGGACTCGTGGATGAAATCTGAACTCTGGAATTTTATGCCATGTCAGCATATCATTTACTGCATGGACACAGACATGACAGGTCAATAATAATAGATCCAAGCAAAACATGGATTTCAGAATTTGATCTAAAGAGGAAATGCAAACACCACCGTCTCAAGATAAGCATTTAATCCCCAATGTCTATTTTTACATTCACATCTACAAATATCTACAAAAAAGAGCACAATTAACGGAAGTATTGAGGTCCAGGAGTATAAAGCACCATGTGCACAATCTTGCGTGCTGTTTTCTTTAAGTGGTGTAAAGCCATACTCTTGAATGTACTCTTGATCTTATGGTGGTTCACTGGGAAAGCATGGCAGACAAACTCGGCGGCCTAATCCATCCTAAGCGCCTTCAGCATGTTCTTTGTTCTGCCAACAAACTCACAAGCAGTGATAGTGGAACCCACATCCAGCGAGTGGACAGATGGAAATCTTCGTACAGACACTCTTGAGCAACCCTGTTCATTGGTAGTCTCCTTATTCAATGACCCTATACACCGTTTCAAATCAGGCAGCTTCCACAGCATGTTAATTATGAGGGTAACTGAAAACAGAATGCTTGAAAATCAAATTGCATGACAGTATCAGCCCGTTTTTGTTGGTCTTTCTGGAACCCATGTCAACGTGTTTTTCTTGTTCTAACACTTTTTCCACCAAAGCAATAATCTAACCACCCAGCTGTGTGTTGCCAGATCCTGGGGTTCAGTTTGTGGTGGGGCTCTCGAACGTGACCTCCATGTTGGGCCAGCCAGCTGAGCTGATGTGCAAAGTAAGCAGCGAACAGTGTGAAGGCACCTGGTTCAAGGACGGGAGGAAGGTAGGTGGCAACAAAAATAATAATATTAATAATAATCTACCATCCAATATGTATCTGAGTGTAGTATCAATCTGTGACAGAATGAAGGATTTAAATGATTGTAAATCCTTGGTAGTAAAATAGTCAAGTATCATGCTTTCAGTTACAACAACAGTATGCCAATGGCCTGTCACAGTCCCTCCACTCTGCTTGTGTTAGATCACTGATGAAGCTGGAATATCAGTGTCTAAGGATGGAGCGTGCCACAAGTTAGTCATCGACAACTGTCAAGAAGAACACTCTGGACGGTACCGCTTTGAGGCCGAAGGACGAAAATCAGAGGCTATTATAGCTGTACAAGGTTCGATTTTATGACACAGACAAAGGGGATTATTAGAATTAAACAAAACAGTCACACACAAGTCATAAAGCATTGCTTTGATTTTGACTGACAGCTATTTTGTTTTTTACATTAGATCCACCAAGATTCGTTAAGGAGGAACTGGAGAAATTCTCAAGCCCAATTACCGTAAAAGCTGGGCAAAGTGCAGTCTTCAAGTTGCCCTTTGAGGGTCACGAGCCCTCTAAGATCCAGTGGTACAGGAAAGGGGAGGAGCTTCTGGATGAGCCGGGCGTCAAGATCGAGATCTCGCCCAACCAGAGCAGGCTTCTCCTCAACAAGTGCACGCGCAAGCAGACGGGTGAAATCAAGATACGGATCAAGAACGAGTATGGCACTGTTGAGGCAGTCACACAACTCGTTGTCCTTGGTAAGCACGTTCACCTGGAAGATCACTCATGAAGGAAGTAACAGAATAGTACCACTGCTGTGTTCTGTACAACAAAAAATTGATCAATCCCTAGCATGTATAGTATCCAGTTAGTCATTATTGTCCACCAAGAAGTCCTAATTTAATGCTAGGAGTAAGGCTATCTTGAGCACCTGTATGTTTTAAATAAGCATCAATTGCAGACATTCAGTAGATAATACCAGTGCCTTTTTGCACAATCTAGACAAACCTACTGCACCTCAAGGCCCAGTGGAGACTGTGGAAAGCTCGGGCCAGTGCGTTGAGATCAAGTGGAGAGCACCAAAAGATGACGGCGGCATGCCCATCAAGAACTACATTCTGGAACGGCAACAGATCGGCCGCAACACGTGGACCAAAATCGGAGAGATCCCTGGCAATCCCACCTACAAGGACACCAACGTGGAGCTTGGACGGAAGTACTGCTACCGCATCCAGGCAATCACAGAGCAGGGCGTGAGCGAGGTGATGGAGACAGAAGACATACAGGCAGGCACTTTGGGTAAGGGGTCATTGGGTTGATTGATTGATTGATTGATTGATTGATTGATTGATTGATTGATTGATTGATTGATTGATTGATTGATTGATTGATTGAAGCCGCAACTCTCTCTTTAGTAGATACATTGAGGGCAACCCTCTTTTACAATGCTGACAGGATATAACAAGGGTCATTACTTAAAAGCATAAGCCATAGATATGGAATGTCTGACAAATAAAAACAACAAAACAAAGTGAATTAATTAAATGTAAAAGTGTAGAATGTTAGTCTCTGGACAAGGGGTTGTGTGTGTTTAGTTTTTACAGTGACAGAGTTTCTGACAGTTTCTAACGGAAAAGTGAACGAATACAGACTGGATTCACTATGACCTCTGCCTAGGTAAGGATGGATAGCCTAACTGGCAACAGAGATGACAAAGTAGGGTCGATTTGTTCCCATGCTCATAAAATTACCTGTTCTTGTTATCATGGCTATTCAACCAAGTACCTAGGCCTACAGTATGGTAGTCGTATAAAATCTACCTCCTAGATCCAGGTTACTTAAAGGGACACTGTGTGAGATTTTTAGTTGTTTATTTCCAGAATTCATGCTGCCCATCACTCGTTATCTTTTTCATGAATACTTACCACCAGCATCAAATTCTAAGTACTCATCATGACTGGAAAAATTGCACTTTTCATACATGAAAAGAGGGATCTTCTCCATGGTCCGCTATTTTGAATTTCCAAAAATAGCCATTTTTAGCTGAAAAAATGACTGTACTTGGACCATACTAGAAAATATTTGTTTATTATTCAGTAAACTTTCATGTAAAGATCAAATTTGGCAATAGGCAGCCCAGTTTCAATGAGCAGCATGGTTGCAGTACCTTTTTTGACCATTTCCTGCACAGTGTCCCTTTAACACTGCTGGCATCTCACTTTCATTTTCTGAAAACTCAAGACAGTATGGTTAATACAATTGTACAGCCCTTGCACAACCCTCCCCTTCCTTTTTATTTTGTCACAGCATTCCCTTCACAACCAGCTGCACCAAAGGTGGTGAGTGCCTTCAACGACTGCATCAACCTGACCTGGACCGCCCCGTCTGACACGGGCGGCGCAGGCTCTCGCATAGTGGGCTACAACCTGGAGAAGCGGAAGAAGGGCAGTAACCTCTGGAGCCAGGTCAACCCCGCAGGGGAGCCCATACAAGGTTTGCTTCATTCACGGAAAAACATGAGTCACAGGGATTTATGAGGACCAAGCATCTCCCGAAGACTTGCTTAACCCATTTTAGCCTGATGCTGCGTATATGTTGTTTGACCTTTGGTGCCTGGAGCGACATATACACTGCATTGAGGCTCTTGACATTTGAGCTTTTTTTATTAAAAATGTGGGTATGTTAAAGCTGAATGAAAACATTCTAATGTAAGATGAGGGTCCTAGCTTTTAAATGCGACTATTTCATTTTTTATGTACTTCAGAGGCTGAGATATTTAGGTTTTGATAGGCAGATTAATGGGCACCTTTTACCCAAAAAGGGCTTAGGCATAAAGCAGGCATTTTTTACAGGTGCCTTAAACTAAAATGTGTTAATCCATGCTACCAACAGCTTTATTTTCATCTGCCTTTGATTATTAGCTTGTAAGGTTCTTTATCTACAGTCTCTACTTGATAATACTATCCATGATATTGTTCTTCTTTCTCTTTCTCTAGCACATTGAATCGAAACTGTGTATGATAATGTGATATAAAAATGCTATTGCTATTGTAGGAAAGAAGTATGCTGTGAAAGATGTCGTTGCTGGAGTGGAATATGAGTTTCGAGTGATAGCCATCAACCTCTCTGGCCCATCGGAACCCAGTCATGCATCGCCATTTGTGATCGCACGAGACCCCAAGAGTAAGGCACACAGAGTACTGACCTATTTATTGATTATTAATTATCCTGTATTTGAGACCAAGTACAGTGTCTTTCTTAGTTAGAAAGATGCGTAGTAAGTGTACTACACTTAGTTTTTTTGTATTTAGTATTTATTTTTGTATTTTTTGTATTTAGTTTCTTGAATAGCTAGTCAGTCTTATTCATTCATTTATTTAGTAAAGTAAGTTAGTTACTTAAAATATTTAGTTGGTGCGTAACTTAAGGCATTAGCTATTAGTTACTATCCCAACTACTCCTCATTGCAGAGCCCTAAGGCACAGTTTGGTTGATGTAAGTACATTTTCATTAGTTAGTTTAATATGTAGCCTAGGTGTAATTGCTATCACAGCTTTTCTTGTACTAACATTCTAGAGCCCCCGGGCAAAGTGCTTGACCTGAAGCTAACCGAGACCACTTACAACACCGTGTCCCTGAGCTGGTCAAAGCCCGAGGAGAGGAAAGGCATTCAGGACGAGCCGAAGGGCTACTTTGTGGAGGTCAGGCCGGCGGAGAGCTTGGAGTGGCTGAGAAGCAACACCACCCCCGTCATCCTCACCTCGTACATGGTCAAAGGCCTGAAGAGCATGGCCATGTACTGGGTGAGGGTTATCGCAACCAACGAGGGTGGAGACAGTGAGCCGGCCGATCTGGAGAACTACATCATGGCCATGCCTCCTCCTGGTAGGCAAAGCTATTCAGCTAATGCATGGGTTTACTGTTTGTAAACAATCCCCGGCTGGGCGAACCTGGCTGCATACTGTTCAACCCCTGATTGTTGGAAACTGCTGTCACTCAAAAAAATGTGCTCATGTGGTTGGCTGCTTAGCATCTTGCCCCTCCTCACATTGCCAATGTATGTAAATGTAAAACCTATATATAAGTTACTACATAGTGTTGGCATCTGTCCTAGTTTTCCTTGACTGTCCTGGATTTTAATGGTGTCTGAAATGGTCTCGAATAATGCTATTTCCCTGGACACTGAATTAACGGGGGCCATTGCTTACGCAAGGGACACATACAGGCGAAACGAGCGAAGCGTAAAGAGGCGAAATTCAGTGTTCCATTCTGGCAGCTCAACCGTCATCAGGTTGTCGCGGCGAATCAAATGGATTGAAAAAGTTATGTTGTTGATTTGATTGGCCGCCACAGGCGAAATTCCCTCCTCATTTGCATGATATTAAATTTGGTTGAATAATTTCGCTCCTATTCGCATGCATTCGCCTCCCTCTTAGGAATCAAGAGTGTAGTATGAATTGTCAGAAAAACAGCTCCCATAGGATTTTTGTGCTAAAATTCACATTTTCATTTCCAGTGTTATTGATGATGCTGAGTCCATTTATGGCAGTTTCATTTTGATCAGAAGTTGCTATCCGACAGTTGTAAAGGGTATTTTGTCCACCTACAATCCTGCTGTATCAATCTCATTGGATCTGTGCACATAATATAAAAAATAAATATTTCAATTCTATTAGGGTTAGTACTGTGAGAAAATTATGGGTTTCAAATTGTATGATCCCTCTATGCCCTCTATTTAACCCTTTTAAGCAACCATTTTTAACATCCACCTTAATATTCCAAGCTAGCATTTTTTAAGTTAAAAAAGAAAATGTACTGTAATGGTAATCCATACAAAATAGCATGAACATGAATAGTAGACAGCCCGCTTGAACATAAACTCCTGCACTGCTGCTTCGCTTTTTTCTCCTAAGCAGGTGCACTTTGGCTCAAGGAAATAAGTCACTTCAAGATATGATCAAACTTAACTCCAGTTGCAGTCATAGCATCAACAATTAGAACTCTTACTGGTTCAGCTCGTGCATTGTCATTCATTTGAAGGGACACCAGCATTTCACCAGTAGCTCTTAGTCTCTCCTGAATGAAAATTTCAAACTGTTTCTGACCTTTCTCTGACTTTTCAAGTGCAAATGGATAGGCAGTGCAGTAGAGCTCAATAGAATTATGCATCTTCACAGCTTTTGCCCTTGATCTGATGGCAACATCTCCCGTAAGCTGGTCGCGTTCACTTCGCACAGACTTGCTGGATTGAAGGAAACTGTCCAAATACTACCTCACAATATGAGCAAGATGTAGTGTTGTGGTGACAAGACAAGGGCAGCGGCATCCTGACTCTGTCCTACTTTCCCACCATGACTCTCGAGTTCCTTTATTTTCCTTCATGCTCTATTTTCTGATCTGTGAACAAACGAGTGAAGGGAACTTCTGATTTTGGGGGCAACAAAATCCTCTTACCTAAGAGCATTCCATGTAATAGGTTCATATTGTTCCAGAGCATTCATTTGCGCAAGATGGACTGCCATGAGGTGAGCATAATTCAGGAGATCATATCCAAAGAACTGCTTGATAAGGTTCCCCAACGCAGTCAGATAACCTTCCCAGTCCACTGGACGACAAGCACTATGCAGAGGACTCTCCACTTGCTCTTGTACGTGTTGTACAAGACATTGATCAAACTCTATAGTGGCTTCTCCTGCTTGAAGAGTATGGATCACTTTCAATTGAGCATGTGTCAATGCCACTTCCATGAATTGTTTTGCCAAGAGCATGCCGTGCAGCAAACATACCTACAGTATGTGCAAAACACCTGCTCTCAGAATCCTGTTGCCCACTGACTGCAAAATCTCAAGAGCACGTTTGTAAAGGTCAAGATCAAAGGTGATGACAGTTCTCCTCTCAGGACCTACTACAAAAGCAGAGATTCCCTGTGTCAACAGCAGAATAGTATATGGGTTGCATAATCTATATGCTAGGTCTTGAAAAGTAGAGCAATGATCTCTGAATTTGTTATGCTATGACTCGGATTGCTGGTATATCAGCACATATTTAGTGGCAGCCCAAGTAGGGATGACTTCAAGTTGACTGAAGTTTTACCAACTTCTTGGGAGGTTTGGGTGTTTGTTCATTTACGGACAGAATGAGGTCACCATGGTCAGTTTCCTCTTCTTTGCTTAGCTGATGCTGCTCCTTCTCATTTGTGTGCCTTTCTCACTTTATGTGCTGTTGGTCGCATCACTTGCTAAGTAATTGGCAAGTGCCCATGTATGAGGGAAGGCTTTGGAAACAATGTTGTCCACATGTCTTTGTTTGAAAGTTGTAAATCGAACTGGCCTGGTCCTGATGATTGCTTGCTACAAGTTATTGACATCAAATCTGAGATGTGGGGACAGGAGTTTCTCAGGGATAACAATGAGTTGGTTTCCAGCAACTAAATCTTCCTCTCTTTGATGCATTACAACCACTGTGCAATGAAAGGTGTTCTGTCTAGTGGGGGTGTTTTCTAGGTGTCTAAGGTTGTAAATGGCAAACCAAACATTTAATCTTTTTTTAACAAAATCGGGTAAACAAAGCTCGCCCGCCCCCTTGCAGAACACTTTTTTCTATTAGTTTTTTTAATCCAATTATTCTTTGCTAATCACTACCAATATAAACGTTAGAATAATTCACTTTAGTTACAGTGTATCATGTAAGTGAGTACACTCCTCAGATTTTTGCAGATTTGTGAGCATATCTTTTCATAGGAGAGCATTAAAGAAATTTCACTTTGACACAATAATTAACAACATATATAACCGCTTACATTTTTTGTTCACTCAGAAAAAATCAAAATACAGCCATTAACATTTGAACATTGCCCACAACAGTGAGTCCACCCCAGATTAAAATCCGGTTGGCTCGAATCGAAGGGATTAAAGAGATGTCATCGGTGTGTGTTTCAACCTTTCTTTACATTGAACTTTAACATTTTGAGTCTGCACCTGGCTTAACCCATTTTGTCCTGGAGTGACATATATGCTGCATTCAGGTTCTTGAGATTTGAGCTGTTGTATTAAAATGTGGGTATGTCAGAGCTGGATGAACACATTCTAATGCAAAATGAGGGTCTTAGCTTTTAAATACAATTCATCTCATGTGCTTTATGTGCTTCGGAGGCTGAGATATTTAGGTTTTAGAAATAGGCTGATGGCACCTTTTCCCAAAAAGGTTTTAGGCTAAAATGGCTTAAATAGATTGGGGTGAGATTTGAATGCAATACTATGGAGAGTATCATGACCTGCTTCAGTAGTCACATTGCAAATTGATATGCATGTTTCTTTTAGGTGTAATTCAGATTTACAATATTAACAGTATCCATTCATCCCCAAACCATGTCAGTCCCACTACCATGCTTGACTATCGAGAGGATAAACTTTTTTGTAAAACTCGCTTGTTTACCACCACACATGCTTGACACCATCTAAAGCACATCTTGGTCTCAAGAGAGATGAACAGACCAAGGATATGAATCACTGGAACCATGTCGTGTGGTCTGAAGAGTCCTCTGGAGTTTAAGAAATGGAGAACATTTATTTTTTGTTATAGCAACTTCTGATCATAATGAAACTGTCATAAATTGACTCAGCACCATCAATAACCCTGAAATTGACACCAAGATTGTGAAAATGTGATCATTATTAGTAGATAGCATACATTATATGAAGAGCTCTTTTCCAAAACGCTATATACACCATTTTTGACTTTTTGCATTTTAATATTGGAATTGACTGTTAAGAAGTGCTATCATCTATGTGTGAATTTTTGCCATTCAAATGTTTTGAGAACGTACTTTTTAAACCTCTATAAAATTAATTTTGCAATTCAATTCAATGGAATGCCCAATACAAAAATGTCAATTTCCCAACATTCTATGAAATGGATATATCTCATTTTGGAAAAGAGCTCTTCATATGGATTTGATAGCTATACTGGCCAGGGTAAGAAAGCGCCTACAGAGGAGGGGTATAAAGGGGTCCGAAAATGCGAAACCCGTAATTTTTCAGAAGTAGGACCCCAAACAAAGCAAATGAAACAAATCCTACGGAATGACATTTCATACTACACTAGAATGCCGAAGTTTGCTTCGCTTGACCAAATTTGCGTCTATGTGTCCCTACTGTTACAAGCAACAAATTTGTTCCACCATGCTTGCAAGTGCTTGCACAGTACTTCAGTACCTCTATTTGCTTCCTGTGTTCATCTGCATTTCTGTTGCCTGTTTATGTCCTTTTATGTCCAGTGACTCATTGTCTTAGGTTTAATGTAATGCATTGATTTGCATCAGTGTTGAGTAATAAGTGCGTGCCATCATGTTCTGTCTTGCAGTTAGGCCAAAGTTCACGACTCGCAACATGCAGAGTTTCATGGTGGTGCGTGCAGGGAATACCTTGAGGATCAATTTAGCCTTTGAAGTAAGTGTTGGTAAAAATCACATCATTGTTGCCCTCAGAAGCACACAACCATCTCAAAACGTATATTATGAAAGTATGATATGAATCGCACTACTGACTGTCTAAAATGCTAAAGTTGTGTCTTTTTTTACTTGACTGTGGTAAGTAGGGTTGCCAACTGTCAATGAAAAAAATACGGGACACTTCATTGTGGCGGGGATCTGGGGGTCCTCTCCCAAAAAATGTAGCAATTTTTAGATGTAATTTCCAGCATTTTAACGTCCCGTGTTCCGTTTCAGTTCAATACGGAACCCGTACTTTTGTCTCTAAATACAGGATGATTCCGTATTTCAAGGGACGGTTGGCAACCCTAGTGGTAAGTCTTTCTTCAAATCCAAAATGAGAGACATTTAGAGTGCAACATAATGTTGGTATTAAATAAGTACAGTTATACTAATTAAGAAAGTCAGTAGATTTCAGTTATACTATTCAGCAGATGCTAAATACACTATTGACCTGTTCAGACTCGACGTCCTCATGAATGCGTGTGCATCGTTGACTCAAACACACCATAGATGTTTTAAGGGTATTACGAGAGACTCCACCCTTTTGGGTGGTACTGCACTCTAGGGCTGCTAACAGCGGAGTGCAGACTCCTTTCAGAAAGAATGGGCTGCACTAGTCTCTCGACAGCGGCCACTAGGTGAACTGCAGGCATGGGTAAATAAGGGAGTGGGGAGGCTGTATATAAAACTGACGAAACACAAACAGACAGTGCAGACACTAAAGAGAGGAAAACTGCTGTTCTGAAGCGTGTACGTTGATAAAAATAGAGATTCCAAAAAGTACAATTGTTATGCTATTTTGAGAGGGAAGAGGCTGTTCCAGAAGCATAGGAAATGTTTGTTGTTACAAGACATTAAACTACTGACTGGACTGATGACATCGTCAGGAATGCCCGTGTCTGTCGTGCCCACTGCATATCTGAAGTTAGCGTGACCATCCGTTATCTTATTTCGGAGAAAACACCTGTCGAGTTTCTGTACAAGTGAACGGTGCATGGTCGATTCTGGGCTAACGATGCGCATGCAGCCAAATTACGTCATATCTGCTTACAAACTCTAAAGGGGTCAATATCAGGTTCCCAAACTGGGGGTCAGTACCCCTAGGCGATCTGGGAGGTACTGCCTGGGATTCACAGAGAGAAGGGACTGAGTGCACGAAACCTTGCTTTCATATGATATAATCATTCCATGAATTGGTTTGTAACAGTATTCAGATGTATGGTTAATATTATTACCAGTAAATTTCAAATGATTACAATTCAGCAATAGGCCTACGGAACAGAAAATGTTAGAAGTTTGAAAAACGGGGTCTCAAAATATTCTTAGGACCAAAATGGGGTCGCAGCAGAATAAGTTTGGGAACAACTTTGGGAATCACAGATGTGAGCTCACCTCACCTCCTGTGTGGTTAAAAATCCAAAATTAGACACAGTTACAGAGAAATATAATGAAGTGTGGTTATTCTTGTCAGTGATGGATTATGACTCCATGGGCCCCTAGGTCAGACAACAAGAAAGCAGACCCCCATCCTATACCTACCACCACACACCATGGGTGTTGCCAGTTTACAACAAGATTCAGGGTTGAGGTTGGGGGTTATGTCCCCAAAAACATTTGAAAAGACAATTGTTAGAAGTGTGGTTCACCCAATATGAAAAAGGAAATAAAGAGCTTAGGGCTTGAGGGCCCTCTTAACTCTTGGACCCGTGCAGTAGGCCTAATCCATCCTTGATTCTTATCCACAAATTGTTCAGCAGAGCAGTAGGTCTACTCAATATGCTATGAGACCATGTCGCCATGACGTACTGTAAGCTCACCTCCTGTGCGGTTGCCATGCAGGCGTCCCCGTGGCCGGATGTGGAGTGGGAGAAGGATGGCATGCACGTGAGCAAGAGGGCCACCATCAGCAACTCGGACACCGGCTCCCAAATCCTCATCCCCTCCTCAGAGCGCAGCGACACCGGCATCTACACAATAGTAGTGAAGAACATGGTGGGCCAGGAGACATTCAGCATTGAAGTCAGAGTCACAGGTATTGTATGCATGCATGCACACATGTTTTTCCATTTTGTATTTGTCACATACAGTGTGCTCTGGTGATTATGTTTTTGAGATTTCGGGGTGCTGTGGTGCAGTATGCTAAGCCCCTCACATGCTATATGTTCGAGTTCAGACTGGATCATGTCTCAACCCCAGGGATCTCTCTCTCCCGTTCTCATCCTGTCATACTCTCGACCCTCCTATCAGCAATAAAGACACAAAAAGTCCCTAAATATGTACTACATGTATTATTAATTACCTATTATGTTGAACACATTCTTTTCCATTGTATTTGTCACATAATGTTTTTTGACATTTCATCGCAGTGTTCGTTTCTTAATTCTTAAGATGTTTCAAATACTTTTTCATCTCTCTTGGAAAAGTCAAACATGAAATTACGTGTAGTTACGTGTAACATGTAATTAAGTACAGTAAATATACAGTATACCTGATTATTGTCACCTAATTACGCTGCTACCCAATGGACACTGTAGGCCCAGTTGCCTATAGTCAAGTCAAGTGCTTCTATTTGTCACATACCCAAATACATACCCTTTCTGTCATGAAAGGGAGCCTATCTGCTTTCAATACTGTATAAGCAAAAACATGCTGCCTTTAAAGGCATCACTGTTAAGCATGATTTTGAAGAAAGCTAAATGGAAGTTTGTTGGTTTGCCCTATAAGCCTACCAACCATTTTGATAATAATAGGACCATACAGTTGTAACCTACAATTCCATCAACTACAGAGAGGCCACAACAAAGATTATAATTTACAAGTATAGTGTCAGGAAAATGTCCATTAAGAAGCTGGGTGTAATGGGGATGAGTGTGGACGGTGGCAATAAAACCCACAAACAGAATAGTGACAGAAACTCCTGTAAGAAAAAAAGGATATACTGCATGTTTCACTCTGGTTTATGTGTTAATCATATTTTATTTACAAAATTCGTGCAAGCATGGGAAACCCACTCCACATTCACTACGGCTAATCTGAAAAAGTATGAACTATGAAGTTGATCTTTCAAACAGGATTGGAGACCTTTTGTACCTCCTGTACCATGTTTACATTTGCTTAAAATCAATACACCCTGCATCATTAAAAACATCCGCATCTTCATGTCACTATCCACTTTGATTCACTCTAAAGTCGTACCTGCATTGTAGCCCTACTTACTGTCAGGGCAGGCCCGAGGCATAAGCGAACTATGCAGTGGCTTAGGGCCCCCAAGCCACCAGGGGCCCCTGTGAGCAGCGAAGTTCCATATTGCATATTCAATAGGCCCCCCACAATTTACTACTCACTGTATGTTCTACATACTGAATACATTTGTACTTCTCTGTAAGTTGCTTTGGATAAATAAGTCTGCTCTCTTTAGGGATCCATAGTTTGGCCTATAGGATTATGAAGTATCTAATGCTGCAGCCTGATCTCCAAAAATTCTGTGCTCCTGGACACGGATGTTAAGGACACGAAATCCGTGTCCAGGAGCACGGATTTTGCCAAAATTCCGTGCTCCTGGACACGGAATTATTTTCCGTGCTCCTGGACACGGAATTGTTTTCCGTGATGGGCACACGGAAGTGCTTTCTATAGGCTATTACCACAGCACTGTGTAACTCTATCATTAGAAAATACACACCAAATGCTAATCCTAAACAAAATAATGCTATAGCAATTTAAGTTGTGCCCTGACCAAAACATTCCCTAACCTTAACCTGTCATTAAAGACATATTTATTGAGAAATACCTTTTCCAGTTGGTTGCTAGGCTATCAAATTCATATAATGAATGAAAGAAAACTAGCTGTGCCCAGACCAAAACAATCCCTAACCCTAACCTGTCAGTAGGAAATGTTTTTTTTTAGAAAAAATATTTGAAATTAGAAAAATCCTGAGAAAACACAAGGCTGTGGAAACATAGAGCTATGGGAGTAGCCTATAGAGAGAGCACTTCTCTGTGTCCATCACGGAAAACAATTCCGTGTCCAGGAGCACAGAAAACAATTCCGTGTACAGGAGCACAGAATTTTGGCAAAATCCGTGCTCCTGGACACAGATTTTGTGCCCTTAACATCCGTGTCCAGGAGCACGGAATTTTTGGAGATCATGTTGAATGCTGAGTAGGTGGGGGCCTCTGATGATATTTTGCTTAGGGCCCCATAAATGCTTGGGCCGGCCCTGCTTACTGTATATCTAGCTGTTATCTCCTTTATTTACCTTTCTTTGATAGTTTAAAACCAATGTGTGTGTTTGATAGCTCTCTGTCCAAGGACCATAAATGCAAAATTAGCTTTTTAGCTAACTCTGGTACTGGAACTGCCCTATACATACCTGTGTGAACCTGGCCCCCATCAAATAATCCAATAAACTAAATTAAACTTAAGATCCAAACTCTTACATTGGCATTCCAGGTTATACTGAAGCAACTTTAATCATATTTCCTTTGGATAATTTTAAAGTGACAAAGAAACAGCAGCATTTGGTAATAGTAAACGTGCCCACAATACACTAATGGGAGTGTAGTTAGGTGAAAGACATGACGCCACTTTTTTGTGACTCACTACATACTTAAATACATTGTCTTTTTTAAATCAAGCACATTTTTTATATAGCTTAATCAATTTTGATAGAATAATGATAGTATAAAGGTAAAAAATGGAGTAACGGTAAAAACATAAATTACAAATTTCACCTGTACCTATTCAAAACAGGTTAAATTCTAGACACAACACATTATAAACTACTTTGGCATAATTCTACATTTGTCTTGTTTAACAGTGACTAAAATAATCTGAATATAATCTTCACAGTTTTTGTCAGTAATTTGGGGAATTTACTGTGTCACTTGTATTTCCTGAATTATCAAGTTGCATAACGACAGGGGGTGTTCACTCACGGAACTAGCTACTAGCCACAACTGGCTCACCCTAATCCTACCTAAGTGCAAAATGAATGGGTGTCAATGGAGTTTTCTACCATTATCATTTTTGTGATTTTTTATAATTTTTTGTCCTGAAATATTAATATTAAGTTCGAAGCTAGAAATAATAAGACCCCATTTGAGTAGCGTTTCGATTATTTTGCGTCACTAGATTATTATATACTGGGTCACAAAGCTCAATTTTTATGGGGCCAAACCCATAAACATTAGCGGGATGCTAGCGAGTACAGGTTGAAATCTTCTAACCTGCTGTAAAACTACACACGTGAACGATTTGTCAATACAGCCTATTGTTAAACAACAGTCATAGTACTTACCAGGAATGTTTTGTTGATAATATTTGTGACTGGATTTGTGACTTTGGTTGACCAAGCTCTGTTTGTGTGAGGAAGTCATTCATGCAGACAGTGGCTGTCAATATGTTGTATTTACAAAATGTCTAATATGCATAGTCTTCAAACAAAAGGAGTTTGAGGACGTCACTTAATTAAACGTCTTGCTAGCTAACTTGAAAGCTGGGAGTGTGAAGACCAATTTAGGTTAGTGTGTTAGCTCCGCAGGGAGCACCAGGGTAGACAATAGACTGAGGAGGAAGCGGTGGAGATAATGGTTTTAAATGGGTTGGGGATAGAGATGTTTCACAGGAAGAATAGACCCAGTCTAATCCATTCAGGACCAATTAGAAGGGGGCAAAAGCCAAAGGCCTTTACTGAGTGGCAAGAAAGAGATCTGAATGTATGGTTAAGTCACGAAGACCACAGGTCTCATTGGAACACTTCCAATATCCTCTGTTCACCCCTGAGGATGTAGACATTTCACATGAATTTATATAAGTAAGAGGGATTTTCCCCCTTTTTACTTAGAAGTCTTCACTTGACATGAATTTATACAGTTTAGAAATTAAATATTACGCTTGTAGAAGAATCACACAATCTCAGAAATTTACCAGTTAAAATGACTTTAGTAGTTTTTACCAGTTAGCAATGTTTTCATAAACCTGCATTTTACATGAAACAAGAAGAGAAAGCTGTATTAATATGTAGGCTACTATTCTGTCTTTGAGCACCACAGTCAGTAGAGTTGTCACAACATGGCAAGAAGCAGTCAGTACCCGAGTTTAAAAGTTAGGCTCTATGCAAATAAGGAGGGCCATCAAAGAGGGCCTTAAAGCCAGTAGTTCCCATACTTTTTCTGCTGGTACCCCTTTTGAACTAAGAATAGCCCCCACCCCCTTTTTTACAGGAAAACATAATGCATTAATTAACCATACAATTTGATACCGTTACACACCAATTAATGGAAAGGTTATGTCATACAAATGCATGTATTCAATTGGTTTTATACAGTGTGCTCTCTCTACAACACTGCTAGGGCCTCTGTCCCTCTTTGACACCAAAACCAATTGAATACATGCATTCATATAACAGGAAGAAGGGGAGACACGGGGGCGAGAATTGAAGTGGCAACTACCAGTAGGACCTCCATTACATTGTATTACATTGAACTGACACTTTTATTCAAAGCGACTTAAAGGGACACTGTGCAGGAAATGGTCTAAAAGGGTACTGCAACTATGCTGCTCATTGAAACTGGGCTGCCAATTGCCAATTGATCTTTCAATTAAGTCAAGTCAAGTCAAGTCAAGTCAAGTTTTTATTGTCAATTTCTTTAATTGCACTGGTCATACAAAGAATTTGAAATTGCGTTTCTTGCTCTCCCATGCAGACATAGACTAATCTAGGTAAGGACATAGACAGTATAGACATAGACAGTACTCATACATGGACATAGACAGTATGGACGTAGACATTGCTCATACAGACATTTAAAGTGCAAGACTGGACAACAGAAGACTTGTAGAGAACATACATTAAGAGGAGGTATTTTGTTGTTCTTTTTCTAAAAGTCCTTTATAGCGTTCTGACATAGTAATAGTAGCATTTGAAGAAATAAATAATTTAAAAAAAAAAAAAAAAAAAAAAGGTTTTTATTAAATACACCAGCAGCAGTATGTGTGTGTGTTTGTATGTGTTTTGTGTGCGTGTGTGTGTGTGTGTGTGTGTGTGTGTGTGTGTGTGTGCGTGTGTGTGTGTGTGTTTCGTGCAGGTAGAAAGTGCGGTGTGCGTCTGTGTGTGTGTACCTGTGTATGTGTGTGTGTGTGTGTGTGTGTGTGTGTGTATGTGTGTGAGTATGAGTTGTGTGTCAGTGTGTGTATGTTTGGGTTTAGTGCAGAAAGTGCAGTGTGCTTGTGTGTGTGTGTGTGTGTGTGTGTGTGTGTGTGTGTGTGTGTGTGTGTGTGTGTGTGTGTGTGTGTGTGTGTGTGTGTGTGTGTGTGTGTGTGTGTGTGTGTGTGTGTGTGTGTGTGTGTGTGTGTGTGTGTGTGTATGTTTTGAGTTAGTGCAGGTTGAAAGTTCAGTCAAAGTTAAAGTTAAAGTTAAAGTTAAAGTTTTCTAAGTAATAAACAAATATTTTCTAGTATGGTCCAAGTAGAGTCATTTTTGCAGCTAGGCGGACCATGGAGAAGATCCCCCTTTTCATGTATGAAAAGTGCAATTTTCCCAGTCATAATGAATACTTAGAATTTGATGCTGGTGGTAAGTATTCATGAAAAAGGTAACATTAGTGAATGGGCAGCATGAATTCTGGAAATAAACAACTAAAAATCTCACACAGTGTCCCTTTAAGTTATTTACAGGGTGTTGGTGACATTCCCTGGAACAATGTGGTGGTGCCTCGTTCAAGGGCACTTCAGCCATGCATTGAGGATAGATTGGGTAATAGTGGGGATTGAATCTACAATCTTGTGATCTACAGGATTGAATTTGCAACCCTGTGATCAACTCCCTAACCATTACATCACAGCTGCTCCAATGTGTTAGGGTACCAATGTGCCGCACCAGCTACACCCACACTAGGAACTCTCCATGTGTAGGCCATGTGTAACACACCAAACCACCTAAGTATACACCAGTCATATTTTGGGAAGCCCTTCTCCATCATTATAAAAGACTTGAGCCATAAACAAAGCCATTAAACTGTCAAGTCAAAAGAAATAAATTATTTACTCAAAACGGCTGTATGTATGACACTGCTCCATAGACTATATACTGTACTTAAATACCACTGTGATCTGACCACAGTCACACGTATGCTCTCTCTCTCTCTCTCTCCCCCCACATTTCCCCCCCAAATAATACATTGCAAATGCATGCAGTGAAGCTGTGCTTCTTAAATACCAATGTTCCATTGTGATACAAGTGAGTGCACAACCACACACAGACTCCAAAGCTCACATTCCGTCCAAAAATACATTGTATGTAGTGCAATACACTGTGTTCTTAAAGGTAGAGCATGTAGAATTGTGTCCAGGGTACCCAGTGCAGGTATGCTGCCCATTCCCAAATGTTATCTTTTCATGAATATGCCTGCTTGCTAAGTTCCTGATTTGCGAATACACTTTGGCTAGACCGAGGGAATTGGCTACAGTTACTATGGCTAAAATCTATGTACAGTCCAACCTCAATATCCAATTGCCTACAATTCTCAAGATTAGTGAGTAACGTGTAACTGGTATCATTTTGATGAGGACTCCTTCACTTGTGTTATTAACCATGGTGTGAAAGCCTGGCCATTGTGTTCACGCGGCCACTCAGGGTGACTGCTTACCTCAGCCTACCTACGGTACGGAACTCTAGTATGTAAATGCGTACCAAACCAGTACCGTCACCCCCCGCCAACTTTCATGAATATTTATGAAGCCAGAACAGTTTACAGAACTCTAGTGTAAAAAACACTTTTGTAATTCATGTTTGATCTGGATCCTCGATGCCCTGGAGCACTTGTCTGGGAGGAGTGAGCTCAGCTCTGGTTTAAAATGAGTGGTGACCAATTGCTGATAGTTTACGTTCATGACGCACAGTATGTTATGCGCCCGCGAAGGGCGTTTGCCTATTATAGGCAAATAATATAATATGCCTATAATAGACCGACCTGGAGGACAACTAAACCCTCCACCAGAGAAGTGTATTCAGACCATTCATGAAGTAATTCTAAATGAATGGTCTGGCTAGCTAAAGATGCCCATTACTGGAAATTCAAGAGACACAGACAAGACTTATTTTCTTCTTCAGTGTGAGCACTGAAGAATGAAGGTACACATCAAAACATGTTTGTGCGATGAAAAAACAATATACTGTATGCAAAGTTGAGTATTTGGGCCCACACCCTCACAACTGAAGCCTGCTCCAAGCTGCTAAATAGAATAGACAAAGACAACAGCCAGCTTTATATGTAAATGTGTCGATTTTCCAGTCATAATGAATACTTAGAAGATTGATGGTGGTGGAAAATGTCAAGAAAAAGGCAGCATTTGTGATTGGGAAGCATACATTTGGGAAATAAATTTAAGAAATGACCTGCTATACTTTTAAATATGACTGTACATAGTTATCACGAGCCGAAACTGGATGGCCCCCATCAGCTGGAGGAGAGCCTTCCAATCCCACAAATTAAGTGTAAAAATCACACACACAATCAAATAATTAATATCAATAAATATGCCTGTAACTTAAACAAATTAACCCAAGCCTCCGGGTCCCGTTGAGTTGGAGAAGAATGTCCCAGGCACAGTGACACACACATGCAAGCACTAAAATAATATAAAGTAATATTAAATACACCTCTGACTGTTACAGATGAGCCAAAGCCACCGGGTCCCATTGAGCTGGAGGAGAACGTCCCCGGCACGGTGACGGTGAACTGGGAGCCGTCGATTGACGAGAAGCGTGATGACCGGCTGCACTACTGCGTCTCGCAGCGTGACTCCACCAAGCGCACCTGGCACATGGTGGCCGACCGCCTCTTCAATCGCAAGTTCACCGCCTGCAACATCATGCAGGGCCGAGAGTACCACTTCCGCGTCTACGCCAAGAATGACATGGGCATGTCCGCCCCCTCCGAGTCGCCCACCTGGGGCACCACCCGGCAGAAAGGTACAGATGGGCATATGGGGCATAATAGGTTACAATAAGCAGAGAGGTATGGCTGGGCATGGGGCACCATTAGACAGAGAGGTGTGGATGTCCTACTGCTGAGTAGAGAATTATGAGAATTATCGCCCACCTGGGGCACCACCCGGTAGAAAGGTACGGATGCCCTACTATACTGCTGAGCAGAGAGGTATGGCTGGGCATGGGGCAGCACTGAGTAGACAGCATGGGAAAGCACTAGGCAGAGATGTATGGCTTGGTATTGTGCAGCACAACCCTGTGTCATGCCATTTCGTAGTATGGTCACAAAAATGATCTATAATATTCGTGATACCGCAGCACTAGGCAGAGAGGATCATTGAAGTTGAAGTTGAGTTGAAGCTGTAACAGCTGCAAAACATGGACCGATATCATTTAAGTTAAGTAGTGAGTCAAGGCAGATGAGCAAATAATTTTGGGAAGATAGTGTATCTCTAGGTATGCTGTGCATCAATCCAATGTTAAAACGCATACATTTACCTCAATCGGTCTTCCCTTCCAACAGAGAAGTTTGTGGTGGCCATGCCGGACTACAGGAAGTGTGACTTCCAGTGTGCGCCGTCCTTCACGGCGCCCCTGAAGGTGCGCGTGGCCCCCAAGGGTTACGAGTGCTACATGACCTGCGCGGTCAAGGGCAACCCGTTTCCCCGCATCACCTGGTACCACAACAACGTGAGCCTCAACACCAACACCAACTACCTGATCACCAACACCTGTGGCGTCTGCTCCATCCTCATCCTGCGTGTGGCCCCGAGGGACATCGGCGAGTACATGGTGACTGCCGAGAATGGACTGGGACGTGCCGAGACCGCCACCAGTCTCACCGTCAGAGGTTAGAGAAAACACAAGAACATTTTAGAACAGGATCCATATGGTCACCAAGCCCACCGTCAGCGGGTACAGGAAACACAAGAACATTTTAGAACAGGATCCATATGGTCACCAAGCCCACCGTCAGCGGGTACAGGAAACACAAGAACATTCTAGAGCAGGGCCACCAAACCTACTGTCAGAGGGTAGAGGGCCTTGAGGAACACAATAACCATCTAGAACAGAGCTGAGACCGCCACTAAGCACACCGTCAGATGTTAGAAAGCGTATGGTAGGAGGTCTCGGCGTGACCCAAGGCGGTCTCGGTGTGGTGACAAAGGGGACCACAACCAAACTTACAGTCAGATGTTAGAACGCGTATGTGAAAACCTCTTAAAACAGGGCTGAGACTGCCACCAAGCTCACCATTATGCTTTTTCTGCTGGGACACCTACTTTTGAGACCCCCCCCAACTTCCTATTTTCCTAATGCAAAACATATTTTTGGCCGACTTAAATGTATATCACAGTAAAGGTAAATAGATGTACAATCCACTGAAGTGAACAGTGTCACTAGCAATGCATGGAAAGGTTATAAAAGCATATTCAAGGTGTTATACAAACAGTCCCTTCTGTCATCGGCCCCCTTGTGGTACCTCCGTGACCCCCTTTGGGATCCTTACCCCCAGTTTGGGGAACACTGGTGTAATGGATGCTAACTAGCCGAGTCTGGCGGTGGAGTGTTTGTAGACCTCCATCCCAAAGCGTCATACAAGTATGCTAGCGCTGAGCTACTGATTTGGACCTTTAGCTCAGTGGTATCGCATCGTGGTGCTTCACATGCTGAACTGGAGCATACACTGCAAAGTTGTGAGTTCTAGCCCCAAGTCGCGGACTGTGCGGGATGTAAGCTTAGTAAACTTACTGTAGCAACCCCAAGTTTCTTCTGGAAGTAAACAGAATGGGTGGGGGTATTTGTCAACACGTCAGAACAATGGTCTGTGATTGTGTTATCAACATGTTTGCGCATCCTCTTAAGGGAATGTTTGCTCACCTTCATATGTTACACAATGTGATTGTTGTTGAAGAAAGCCTAAGTGATTTAGTTAAGTTAATTTACTTATATAATGATTTGGCAACGTTTATTCAGGAAATACTGCTTTCATTTCTGTTCTATTTAATTTGAAATTACAGGGCTGACGTATGTTGTTTTCTCATTTATATTTCAGATTGAGATGTAGAAGACTCCAAGAAGATCACCACCCCTTTGTTATGTGACTGCTCTGTCCATCACTTTAACATTTGGATAGGGAGAATGCAGGGGCGAGGGACCTTTTTCAATCAATGGGTCTCTTCAAAATGTTAAAGTCCTTCAGGGGCCGTACTATGAACAAAAACCCCCGGATGTTCCCTTTAGGGCTATATATTGAAGGTGGCCTTTACAACAGGCACCACTTTCACTAGGTCCCCTGAAAATACATACTTAATTGTATTGCAAATGTAGTTTCTAAGATTACTTTACAAAACATGTCATATTTCATGTGAAACTGCATAACATTAAAATTATCTTGGGGGCCAGATAATATGGCCTCATGACCCGTAAACAGCCCACGGGCCATAGGTTTCCCACCCATGGGATAATGCAACTATGGACATGAGTATTGGATATAGAGAGCACATGTACATATCATGATTTAATTGACTGTTGTGTGTTTTTCATACATCTCAGATAGTAATTTTGTGTGGTTCATATAATGACTTTAAATGTAATGTTTGCAATCACAAAGAAACATCACTGTCTTTTCTGCATGAGCGAAGTGGAAGCTGTGAATCTTCATTATTACTGCTATGCTATCAAGTGTTTCAAGCAAAACAAAACTTTTATTGTCTAAATGGTGTGTTATATTATGCAAACAAAGTGCTTTACTCTGTATGAACGGATCAGTTGTCAAACAGTTATTACTAACATTGTCTCAGAAAAGACAATTCATAATCAAATACAATTTGATACATATTCATAATCAAATACAATTCAATGGAACACAAAACAGTGCTGTTCTTCTGGCTCCATGTATGTATGTATGTAGCCTATGTATGTATGATGGTGACCTTTTGGGAAGAAAATAAGAGTGTCTGGCTTACTGGTGTGGAAGCAACATTCTATCTTAAGAGCAGGCAGTCAAGTTGTTGTTTCCAAGAACACCATGGTAAGTGTCATCGCCATCTTCATGGCTGGAGCTTGCCTTTCCTCCATGTCAACAACAAATCTGTGGTTCCTGTAAAACAAAAGTTGACAATTGACCCTAATTCTTTCACAAATCTTCTGTTTTGCCCCACATCTCATTTTCATGTTGGCACTGGGTATGGATGTAGGCCATTGGTTTAATTGAGGTGACCATTTCATTTCCATTTCCCTGTGAAAGGAACAAAATGATGTTGGTGTGCATACAGCAGTCTGGCTACACACATAAGTTGTGGTTCCAAACTTCTCCAACTTGTAAGCAAAACGCAGTGGGATGTGTGCAGGAATAACAATTCAACTCAAAATAGGTTATAGTAAGTAGAATTGTTCAACTTAACTAAAAAGTAAAAGACTACTCAGATCAACGTAAATATCCATCCCCACCCCCACTGTGGATCGCCACGTCAGAGACCGCCGGGTAGTGGATGCCTGCGGCAGAGGTCAGAGGGGAGGGAGGTATGGCCACGCCGTCTGCATGTGCTATAGGAGTTAATTGTATGTCATAGGCTCTATATGTCTAAGGAGACACGTGTGACATTTTCATTAGGTAAGAGCACACACGGCTTGTGCAGGCTAGCCAGTCACAGACGCAGTACGCCTTTACATACATGCTTCCCTACCAGTAACAGAGCACCGCTGCCACGCCTTTCCCCTTATGAGCCAGAGAAGAACCCGGCCCCCCTCTCTGATTTTCTTTCGGTACTTTCTGATGCCTTCTCAATGAGGTGTCCTCTGCCAATCTTCTCCATTCAATTGGCCTACCACTAATTGATCCGCCGGACCAAATTCAGTCAGAATAGGTGCTGCTGCAACAGAAGTAGGCTAGTTTCTCTGCAAGATCCCAGTGCCTGACCTTAGAGTTAAGTGTTAAGATGACAGCAAAGCACCGCAAAAGCAAAAGCAACAAAAGCGAGGAAAACAACTTCAAGCATGAAATTCCGGAGCTCGACGCGCGACCTGGAAACCAGTACGCTTTGCTGTTCGTTCTATTTCTTATCATTGTAATTGGCGGAGCTACCGTTGGCTGGTTCTGCTTCCAGCAGCACCAAACACTAACCTACCTAACAGACAACCTCATGGGCATGCAGATGCGAATGGTGAAGTTGCAGGCTTTCCAGGAGGAGCTGCGAAAGTCAACCGAGAAGGTAAGTAAGGTTGTGCCCCCCGGTATACAAGGTTAAAACCCACTTCAGATGAAAGGCAGTCGACATATCAGTCTGTCGAAAGCGTCTGTATAGCAAACCGTGCCAGTTCTGCCTAACAGTTGTAAAAAGAACATCGAGTTCCCAAACGCGCATGATGAGATTGACCGGTGTCTGGTCGGCGCACACAACACAACTTGTGCCTGACCGCCTGTCGGTGCAAACGTGGTGTAAAACCCGTTTGCCACACAAGCAAAATTGTTATTCGGTTTCGGGACATCCATATTGCCCCCCCACTGAACGCCCAGGACGTAGTTGGCAATGGGAAAGTGGGATCGTATTTCCTCCCCCCGGCGTGGTACCAAAGAGAAGCGCATGAAGCTATACTATGTCTAAATCGCAGGCATAAGATGAACTTCACCCAGCGGCTAACATTCAGTGGTCATTACACGTCCTCAGTCCATTCCCCTGCACATTTTATAGAACTAAAACTACTCTGTTACACCCCTGTAGTTCTCACTGCAACTGCCAAATCCCTGTGCGCACTTGGGAGTATTCATGATCCCTGTTGCTATCCTCGTCTAGATACAGCTGCACACCCGAGCAATGCTGGCAATTGTCCACTGAAAGAAGGTAACCCTAAAGGTCAAAATAGCCCCTCTGTTCACAGTTTGCCCCAGGCATGAATGTGCATATTGTGCCTGACTATAAGAGGAAACAATTGTTAACTTAAACTGAAACACATTCATGTCGGTGACGTGTATATACCATTGGACACATGTAATTAAACCAAGGGGGAAGTGCAGCCTATGCATTACCTACTATTCTATGTATGACGTGTACTTGTTGTTTAGTGGGCCATTGCACTGCCCCCTAGTTGGCACTGTGCTATCTAGGCACAGAATGAATGAACGAATGAATGAGATTCCCTCTCTCCATGCAGTATGCACCCTCCCGCCTGCCTACTCCATGATGTGTAACACGTAGGTGTTACAGGTCATGCATGTTTAACCCTGCAACATGCTGATGGCAGTGTTTGTTCAGAGATTGCACATTAATCCAGCGGCACACATTGCAAGAACATGAACTTTGTTTTACTGGTGGGGTTGGTGAATATCTTGCTGTGGAGATTTCCTGGAGGCAGGTGGGGATGGGTCAAGGTCAAATCAGATGGGGCATATTCAGAGGTGTTCAAAGGTCACACAAGCTATATATGTGCATATTGCATGCAAATGGTAAATGCATTGCTTACATTTTCAGTTCCAGTGAACGCTCACCCACAAGCTGAGTAGATGTTGTGCTGTGTTTGACAAATGCAGCAGTACTGAGCTTTGGTTTAGCCCACTGATAATGTACTATATTCATCTGGTTTAGGCCCATGAGATGGTACTGCAACTCATGGGAACTCATGGGAAGTCAAGAATCAGTAGCCGAAGCAAACCTGTGCATGTATGGCGTACAAAGGCCAGCATTGAGCTGGGGGGGCCATCTTGAATTTTGAAATACACCTTACTTTTATTTTCAAAATTGGTAACTTAAACAGAATGGCAGTTACATGGCCCCAGACCATGTACAACGAGGATTAATTTAGGTAGAGGGACATTCAGGTAGAAGGGTATGTCTCTTTGGATGCAATGCCATGTGGTTTGCACCAAGCATTTTGTGTGGAAGCTTTGTGTTGAACGTAGCACTCTTGCAATCACTTGCTGAACTGTAAAGCTAGTAAACATGCAGTGCAAGGTATGTAGTGGCTGGCATGTCATGCAAATGATATGTAGGTCTATTAATTGTCCTTTCAAATGTGTCGTGCCACGCAAAGTAAACCCAGGCAATCATGGGTCCTTGAAACTATGCTAGTTCCAAACTAAGAATAATGATGACCACGGAATGTCACATTGCTGTACATTACGTATCAGTAGATGTGCATGTCCCATGTTCCCATGTGGCAAGACCCCCTGATAAGCACTGCAACACATGTACCTGTTCACATACAGCTGGCCTCACCCTAGTATAGTGGCTTTGGGTGGGGGTGCGCTGTATGCATAGGAGAACTACCACTACAAGTCAAATGCCCTGCTTGGGACTAATAAGGAGGAAATAAAGATACTACAACTTCGTGCAGGCTATATGGGGAGAAAAACATGTCACAAGATTACTTTACATCAAGGTAACGATACATATCACAATATACCATTATTGTGTTTGCTTTCAGTTATTCTCTTTATCTTCTCTTTATTGTGTTGTGTCGCAAAACCACATTTCTTTAATTTTTTTTAATTCTTTTTTTTTTCAAAGTGTTTTTTTGGGGCTTTTCAGCCTTTATTGGTTTTTGTGAGACAGGACAGTGGAGGAGAGACAGGAAGTGAGCTGGGAGAGAGAGATGGGGAAGGACTGGCAAAGGACCCGGACCGGGAATAAACCCCGGGTCGGCCGAGTGGTAAACGTGTGCCCTACCATATCAGCCACGGTAGGGCCACATTTTTTTATTCTTAAAGCGTGCATAGTGACAATACGAAATGTTATTCAATTATAGTCACGATAGAGGTGAACGGGCATGATCCACTTTGGTATCACGATAACGATATACATCGTCATATCGCCCAGCCCTGCTACAACTATCGTGAGCTATGGACTTCACATTGTTCTTGTGGTGCCAATGAGTTTAGCAGCTCTTCTTTTGTGTGTCCCTAAATACCCTCAGTTAAGGATCAATCCATGTCTGCCTGGTGTCTATGTGTCTGTCAGTCCACTGTGACCTGCTGCAACTGCTATCCCTCGTTTTTCCCTCTTCGTTTGTTTGGCCTGCCGACTGGCTAAGCATAATTGACCTACTTGCATTGTCAAAGCACTCTGTCACTTTCCAGATGAGTTCAGACGGAAGATGAAGGGTGCTAGAGCCTAACTCTGGAATAACTCCAGCATTGGAGTGGGGTTTGCCAGAGAACTGCAAAACCACACAGTCTACAAAGCCCCCACATTAATGCAACATTAATGGGCAAATGGACACTGCTGCATTTAATGCACAAATACTTGCATGGAATATGATGACTAGTTAGTTCAGATGACTGTTAAGTGACCACACCATTACCATTAGTGGCCAGAAATTCAGGAATTGCAGGATTGCATGTCTGCATGCGTGTCTAGTATCTTCCCTTCACAATTCTTCCTTGTTCCTTATTGTCCCTTAAACTTCAGGTTTATTGACTGTTTTTTTTTTCTTCACATGTACTAGACATGCAAAGGAATCGAAATTGGTTTCTCATCATCCAAGGCGTAGAACACAATTATAGTGCCCTATTACTTGTCATTTATATTCATCATACCTTTCTTATTTACTAACACCTTCTTATTTTCTTTTTCTGGTGTGCCGTTATCCTCCTAGCATTTTTCTATAGACTTGCTATATTTTTACATGTTCCTTTTTTCTAATGGTTCTGTGTTGTCTAAGTTTGTATAACCATCCTTGTATAACCCTTCTGAACGGGTTGTCCACCTGATTTTTGTTTCCATGTGTGGCTCATACTGTACATGTTGCGGCATGGCATTGAAGGTGTTCTATTCTGTGTGTGATTTTTATTTTTCTACATCGTAACCTGAAATGCATTCCTTGTACAGTGTGTGTTTTAACTGTTCTCTTCCTTGTCCCCTTTTCTATGTTTGTGTTTTCCTCTTTCCTGTCCTAGCATGGCATCGAGGGCATTGAGCAGCGCCTGCACTCCCTGGAGGAGTCATACTCTGTTGCCCAGAAGCAGGTGGGCATGGCCCTGGCCACCGCAGAGCAGTTGAAGACATCAGACCTACCCGCACAGGTACCAAATCAAAATACTGACACTTTTCTCCAGAGCCGCGTACAGTTACTTTCAGGCAATTGGTTACAGTCCCTGGGGCAGTATGGGGATGGGTGCCTTGCTCAAGGGCAGTCCAAGTTAAGTTTAAAACAAGAATCTAATCAAAATGTTCATCAAAAAAGGTTGTCCAAATATCCATCAAAAAGAAAATAAACCTCAGACCTACCTTCACAGGGGACAAATCAAATCATTACAATACAGCTGACACATTTATCCAAAGCGACTTAGTCATTACAGGGTACATAGTACAATGTGAAAATACAGTCAATCCGGAAAGTATTCACAGCTCTTCACTTTTTTCACATTTTTTTATCTTGCAGCCTCATTCCAAATGCTACAAATGAATCTCTGTTATCAAAATCCTACACAAAGTATTCCATTATGATCATGTGAAAAACAAGTTGTCTTGACAGTTTTGAAAATGTACAAAAAATTGCTTTAGATTGTGTTAAGCATGTGTGGTAGTAAACCAGTGAATTTTTCCAAAAAAGTGCATCATCTGGCTAGTCAAGCATGGTAGTGGGACTGACATCGGGGGACATTGGGGATGTATGAATGCCGTCAACATTGGAAATCTGAATTACGCCTAAAGAAGCATGCATGTCAACATGTGCTGTGACTACAGAAGCAGATCATGATACTCTCCATAGGATTTCATTCAAAATTCACACCCATCTATTTTAGCCAAGTGCAGACTCAAAATGTACAATTTCAATGTACTGAAAGGTTGAAACATACACAGATGACCTCCCTTTTAATCCATTTTCATTTCGAAATGAAAAAATGAATGTAGTTACTGCCAAAGGTGGTTCTACAAAGTATTAAACAAAGGCTGTGAATACTTTTGTAAATATGATATCTTTGTTTTTTATTTTTATAATTTTTCAAAACTGTCAAGACGACTTGTTTTTCACATGGTCAAGATGGAATAATTTGTGTAGGATTTTGACAAGAGATTAATTTGTAGCATTTGGAATAAGGCTGTAAGATATTAAAATGTGAAAAAGTGAAACGCTGTGAATACTTTCCGGATTGACTGTATGTGCCTTGCTCAATGACGCTTCAGCCATGGAGGGAGAACTGGATTGGTAAAGGTGGAGATTGAACCTGCAACCCTGTGATCTGCAGTCCAACGCCCTCATCCTTACACCACAGCTGCCCAAAAGAGAAAGGAGTGTGTCTCTGGGTCGCTAGTCCAAGTTTAGTAAAAAAGGAAAAACTGGGGCTCCTCAAAAAAGGTAAAAGAGGGGATTTTTAAAAAGGTTTTTAACTTTAGTAAGGAGAGACTCAGATGTGTTTTTGTGGAAGCACTACATAGCTACAGCCATGATTTGATAAAATTCTGTAAAGAGTGCCTCAAAAGCTTCCCCTCCCTTTTTTGGCTACCTGCACAGGTGTTGTCACTGCACACAGAGATGAAGACGCGTCTGGCGGAGATGCAGGCGGCGACTGTTTCGGCTGACCAGCTGGCCCAGCTAGAGGCCACCATCGCGGGGCAGAGCCAGGATTTCCTGGCCGTCAAGGAGCAGGTCCAAGGCCTGGCTGGGTCCAGCGCAGAACTCTCCCAGACCGTGGAGAGCCTCTCAGGTAAAGGCATTACATTTCTTAGGGTATTTTAGTGTTGTTATTAGGGCTGGGTATCGATCCAAGTTTCCTGGATCAATTTGATTCTGATCCAGAAGGTCTCGATACGATTTGAAACATTCAAAGATGGGGGATGGCGCAGATCTCTCTGTCTCTCTGTCTAAACAAAACTAAAATGAGGTTTTTGGGTTTTTTCCCCTCACCTTAGCTCCAATGGGGATTTCGGATTGCTTTGGTCTTTGACATGGCTACTTGGCATGTCCCAAGATCTAGAAGGCAGAGAATGCGCGCACATCAGTGGCGCAAGTGCTGGACAGAATAAAATAACTGAAGTAAATGATAAATGTCCGCAACCCTGTTAATGCTCCTCCCAGTCCCTTACATGTATCATTTACTCATGTCCCAAGATCTACCCTTGTTTGTCTCTGTCTATCTACCTGGCATATCTTGAATACATGAACTCTTGCTTTTTGGTTAGTGTGTTAAAACGCATTGAGTTGCATGTTTTGCATATTGTGATGCACAAGCACAATAATTATTACATAATTACAATAAGGCTTATTAAAAACAATAATTCCTTATTCTTTTCAGGGAGCCTGGAGGCCAGCCAGGCCCAGATGGACGACAGGTCTGCCTCCCTGGGGGCGCTGGGTGCCCAGCTAGAGGACCAGGCTGCTAAGGTGCAGGGTCTTAATGACCTGGTCGCCGCCCAACAGGCCCAGCTAGAGGCCAGCACTCAGGACATCGCCGGAGTCAGGTGAGTGGACAAAAGCTGGTTTCAATGATTTCAAATAAAACGTGTAGATGTATATATACAGACAGATGTTGACTTTAAAGTCAATAGAAGCGCTTAAAGGTGCACTGTGTAATATTCTTTTGTAGTTTATTTCCATAATCCATGCTGCCCCATGACAAATGTTAGGGTTTTTCACAAATACCACCACCATCAAATTCTAGATTCTAGATGTGTGTGAGATTTGAATTAAATCCTATATGATTTCTTTAAAATCTCACACACATCTATTTTAGGCAGGTGCAAGACTCAAAATGTAAAAATTCAATATAAGGTAAGGGTGACGCACACACCAAAGACCTCCCTTTTAATCCCTTTCGATTTCGAGACGTTTTGGGCTAACATGGGCCCTTCTCAGACACTATGGGAGTTTAACATAGGGGTGTACTCACTTAAGCACTAGCATAATTTCACAAAAATGGAGAAATATGTCACTGAAGTTACACTATTGACCTTACTCTTCGCCCCTAAGCTCAAAACATGGTGCATTACACTTACTTAATGAGTATTTTGGGAATAACGAGTGTTTACTAAAATATTGTTCAAAATGTTACTTTTCAAAAGGGGTGTACTCATTATTGCTGTGCACTGTACGCATGTCCCATATGTTTCCATGTGTTGGCTCCCGAGGGCTCTGCTGGAGGCGGAGAATGCAATGTTATATAATATAATAGATTCCCCTTTGTCTTACTCGGGGCTCTGCTGTAGCCTAATGTAATGTCATAGAATATATTTCCATGGGTTTCTATGTTTGCTACCCAGGGCTGTGCTGGAGGCTGAACATGTAATGTAGTACTTATACCTGTATTTCTATGTCCTTACCAAGGCTCTGTTGGAGGCTAATGTGATTTTAAGGAAGAAAAATCCGCACTCACAAACTGCGTCTCATTATTTATTTATATTACCACCATGTCCAAAAAGCAAACGCGTTTCGGCTAACAAGCCTTCATCAGTGCGTGGTACCTCAGTGCGTGTACCACGCACTGATGAAGGCTTGTTAGCCGAAACGCGTTTGCTTTTTGGACATGGTGGTAATATAAATAAATAATGAGACGCAGTTTGTGAGTGCGGATTTTTCTTCCTTAAGTTGACGCTTTTTATCTCGCACCCAAAGACTTTTGTTTTTTCGTAATGTAGTACTTCTAGCTGTATTTCTATGTCCTTACCAAGGCTCTGTTGGAGGCTAAGGTGATGTAATAGAATATATGACCCTGTGTTTGTGTGTGTCCTACCCAGGGCTCTGCTGGAGGCGGAGGGAGTTCAGCGTGAGCAGCAGGCTAACGTGGAGGAGCAGCTGGAGTCCATGAGGTCGGGGCTGCAGGAGCAGAGCAAGGCAGCCCAGAGCCTCCACTCAGAGCTCAAGGCCCAGCTCGATGCCATCCAGGGCCAGGTAGCACAGGTGAGAACATCCACTTTACTCATTCACCAAACACATACAAAAATTGTAAAAGTACTCATTAGCCGCCAATCAAGTACTCCGCACCAGGGCCTGGCTGAATGCCATCCAAGCTTAGGATGGAGAGGTGAGGCCCTTCACTCTACACTTAGTTTAAAAAGCAATGTTAAATCCACAAATCATCACCAATAGTAAGAACTGTAATTGAAGTTGGTTAATTGAAATAACCATCCAGGCTCAGGTCACACAAGTAAGAGACTTCTACACGTAAATTTTAAATTAAAAATCATTACAAATTTATCAGTTAGCCTCCAGTTAGGTAGGGCTCAGGGCTTGGCCGAATGCCATCCAGACTCAAATAGCACAGATGAAAACATCCATGCCTGCTCTTATATTTTTAAAAATAATTATTTAAAAAGAAACATCAATGAAATTCTTTGCACTCAAGGTAAAAATGATAAAATTGAAGGTGATAAAAAGCTTGACAAGTGAGGACAGTCCATCTACACATGCAGTAAATCCCTCCATTTAACACTTAAAGGTGCACTGTGTAATATTTTTAGTAGTTTATTTCCAGAATTAATGCTGCCCATTCAAATTTGGCAGTAGACAGCATAGTTGCAATATCTACTCTGGCCACCATCTTACACAGAGCACCTTTTTTACCCCTTTTTCCCATACATGAAAAAGGGGATCTTCTCCATGGTCTGCCATTTTGAATTTCCAAAAATGTACATTTTTAGCTGAAGAACTAATACTGTACTTTGGTCATACTAATAAATAATACTTAATTACTTTGTAAATATTCTTGAGAAAAACAAAACAAATTTGGCCATGGGCAGCACAGTTTGAATTAGCAGCATAGTTGCAATACCTACTCTGGCCATCATCCTACACAGTGCACCTTTTTTATTAAAAAAGAAAAAAAAAACATTAGAAAATTATCAATAAGGCCTGTGCTCACGCTAGTCATTACAAAATTATAAACAATTGGCCCACTCTCCTAGCTCAGGCTCACCTTGACACCATCAAGGTCCACAAGTGAGAACCTCTACTGTACTCTCCATACTTGCAGTATGTTAAACATCAATCATCATTTTTTAAGAATTCAAGAAGTAATGTAAGAAGCTTTTAGGGCGCAGCTCGACACCATACAGACTCTGGTAGTGGAGGTGAGGACCTTTGTGATCACATCAGCGATGAGATCAGTAGTTATTCAAACTTGAGTGAGAACTCCCAGGACCCAACTGCATGCCATCCAGATACTTCCACTCTACTTAATGAAAGTGGAAGAACATATAAGGAAATATATTCTCCATTTCACACACACACACACATTACACACACACACACAAAATGACACAGGTGAGAACCTCCACTTCACACTTAAATTAAAAACTGTGGCAAAAAAATGAATATGCACTCTCTGAGCTCAGGGCTGTTTGTGCTCTTTTCCTTTGTAATGCGGGCCCACCCATACTTCCGGCAGATGGCCCAGGTAAGGACTATTTACTTTACCCACTACCTGCTCTGCTGATGTTTTGAAGTGAAGTGGACAAAATGGAGAGATTCTTTACTAGACCGACTGCCTGCAACCTCAGTATTGATTCTGTCTTTGTTTGTCAGTCTGGTTTTGAGAGAGGGAGCGAGCGAGCGAGCGTGCACCACAGTGAGAGTGGGAGAGAGGGAGATGCTAATTTTCACTGTCTCCCTTAAATGCCTAATTTGATGTTTGATGTCTTTGTTAACCACAATAAAAGGCGTTGTCTTCGGGTGTGGGGAGCGGGGGGAACTGGTGATGACCAGCTCTCCCACATTATTCCACGTCTCAAGATCTTAATCAGAATCGCCATGTGTAATTCCAAAACCTCTCACAAACTTTAGAAATGCCAGGATTAGTATGGTGTCGGCTCAAATTGAATTTCACATTGCTAACTTTTCAGTTTTTTTGTTCTAACCTGTTTACAGATCAGCCTTTTTTTAAATGTTGTCCCAGTCAACGTTAGACTTAAAGGCCATTAGTTGTGTATGAGCAGACTGAAATGCTACCAATGTTAAGATATCAATATGAAGAACAAGATCATGTCAGTATTACTCCTACTGTGCCAATGAAAGAAGACATGCAAGCTATAACAAGTACAGTAATGCTCAAGCTTTTCTGGGCAGCTCTGCTGTGCTACTTTTTCACTCTGGGATCTCCCTTTGGGATCCTTCCTCTCACTCTAAAGTGCAATTGGGATAATTGTGTCTTAGCACAGTCTACTCGGGCGAGTTCAGTTGAGCTGCCAGCAGTATAACACTATTATTGCTTGAAGCATTTAGAGGCGTGTGTGTGTGCGCGTGCGTGAGTGATTTCATGGTTATAAATACAGCCAGCATGTATCCTCCCTGTTTAGTCAACAGTTCCAGTGTCTCAGCCCATCAATTGCATTCCAATAGGGCTGTCATTTTCTCCACAAGTCAGGTTGGAACGTGATCTGCTCGAGGCATTTTACTGTGAAACTAGCAAGCTACGTTACAGCAGATTCCTCAAATTTACCACAATCTTCAGTGACCTGTGAAGATTCGCTTACTTGTTTCTTTTGTACCGAGTCTAAAACTTAAAATCAAAGAACATCCTGGTACTACTGAGTAGTGGAAATGAGATGCGTTTATTGAGACTTCAGATAACGACACTCCATAGTTATACCACAAAAAGCATTGTTGAAATCGCTTCTACTTAAGTACATCCCACAATGACCAAATGAGTTGATGCATGTAGTTGCACAAATTACAAATCTTCATGAAAAAGACGCATACTTGGCTGTGTGTGTTTAGGAACTGGTGCTTGTCAGCTACAAAACCATTTCGAACTACCATAAAAAGGAACTACTCCGGTGCAATGAGTCACTTCTCATTCATTAAAAGGCTATGTCAAAAGACTCATCCCGTGGTCACGTTAAAGACATTTGAGAATGGTAAAAACATCAGCATCTGCATCAGCAATCGCAGAAATGTTTGGTGTCAGGTCTGCAAGATGACCCTGATGGCGTAAGCCGAAACGTTAAATGTAACTGCATGAAGTTATGAGTGTGTGACGACCATTCTTTTTCAAGTGGTGTCAGGTCTACACCAAATAAGCACCGTAAACCAAACTAAAAGCGGTCCAACAACATATTAGGGTGTGTGTGACCTTTTTTTGGTTAGGCTGTATGTTTGTATGTTTTTCTTGGTTGTCAGGGTTCATTTTTAAATGTTTTTCCTTGTGGTGTTTTTGACATTATCCAACTTTTACAGCATGCCCTTAGTCCTGTTTCTTTTTGTGATGCATGTTGCATGAATCACATGTCAAATTAGCCCATATTTCCCCCAAAATCAATATGTTGCTCAGTTTGAACAGTTGACATGTTGTCTTTGCATCTCCTTTCAAGTGTATAGAGCGAATGTTTTTTGCAAAAGGAAAATGTTTTATTCACAACTTGAGTTTTTATGGTTTTCTTGGTGTGCATGTGCGCTCGTGCGTGTGTGCGTGTTCCGAGATGGATATAAGTAATTTTGCAATGAAGCTGTTCATATGTAATACATGTAATGTAATGTTTATATAACCTAAGTCAGGGGCGTCAAACTCAAATTGAGGGCCAAAATCAAAATCTGGCAGAGCTCAATATTTATTTAAACAAATTGTGTATTTAAAGCTCATAGTTGAATTTGACAATTGTCCCCATTATATATGGTAGTTCAAATGTGCCTGCACATATTGTGTTTCGTATGAGATGAGTTGTGTTGCATATGTGTGTGAGCTGATTCATTGGCTTGAGACACTCGTATTCCTTGTTACTCTATACATAACTGGTGTATGTGGGCCAGCTGTAATACACATTTGAAATGATCTCGCAGGCTGAATAAAATGACTCTGCGTGCCAAATTTGGCCTCCGGGTCTGAGTTTAACATCCCTGGCCTGAGTCATTTTGTAATGAACCTCTTCGGATATAATGCATGTACTGTTTACTGAGTCTTTTATGTTGCCCTGTAGCTGGAAAGTGCTGCCTCTTCAGAGGCGGCCCCAGTGGTTGAAGAGGAGGCCCCGGCAGCAGAGGAGGCTGCCCCTGAGGCCGAGGCAGAGGCCGCAGAGGAGGACATTGCACCAGTCGAGGAGGCTGTGGAGCAGGAAGAGGCGCCTGCTCCCATTGCTGCTACTGAGGATGAGGTGGTGGAGGAGGCCAGCGAACCAGAGGCAGTAGAGGAGGAGGAACCGGCAGCAGACGCAGCAGCTGAGGAATAATGTGAGTCTAGCTGCTCTTAACGGATCGTTTTCAGATACATAATCAAAATGCTGAAAGGAGTTATCCAGACATGAAGGTCTATTGGTTTGGGAATAAATGCTATAACCGGATAGAGCAACATGATGTCAGCCGATGTCTTTTGAGAGCGTTTGATCATACAGTGTTAGTGAAATTAACCATGTTAGCTGTGCTACATGTTTGATGCAAGCATATTGCAAAAACGCAATATTTAGCTCTCTTATACAGTTCTAAATAACATCACAATTACCACAGTCAGCCTTGGCACAACCTTTGGGGGGACTTTTCCCCATTCAACATCCCGGTTGCCAATGGAAAGAGACCTTTTTAAAATGTGTTTTATGAGGTATTGAACAGGCTAAAACTTCTATGGTCAATGACCTCTTGCCTTGCATGAATTTGCATAATTTTGCTGATGCAAAACGTTCAAAAAACAGCCCAATATTCTTTCAACTCTGGATAACTCCTTTAAATGAGTAAGTGTTTGCATAGACTGTAAAGCCCCCCACACCATGCTGCCGATGCCAATCCTTATGGTGGCACCATAGCATAACTTTGGTTAAAGGAAAACTTTTACATGTCTGAAGTATAAGAAAAACCTGACATGCTTAGACGTATAGCTACCGTCTTCATCAGAGGGTCACACGGATGTTGATGTGTGCCTTACTTTAAAATCCTCTGTTGTTGTGGTCGTGTGACCCCTGATTTTAAAGCATGTCACACATCAACATCCATGTGACCCTCTGATGAAGACTGAAGCGATACTGTCGAAACATGTCAGGTAAAAGATACACATTTTACATGTCTGAAGTATATAATAGTAAGTTTTTTACTATAACGGACATAATTAATGTCAAACATCTATTTGGCTAAAAGTATTGTTATGGTGATGGTTACTATGAATGAATTCCAAAGTATAAAGACTGATATAATTCCCCCCTTCCTCTAAACAGATTTACTGTGTCTGGACCTGGTTTCACTGAGAGGAGAGTCAGCCACCAAACCCAATGATGTGGAGAGAAAGGACTTGACCACATGTCTTATGACAAGCAGGACAATAAAACATGAAGTTCAGAAGGTGTTAACTTTGATTTCCTCACAACCACCACGTTACAGAAACGGAGAAGGCGAGAGAAGGGGAGTTCAACTTTCAAAGAGGGAACACGCGGCTTGTTTTTGGCAGGTCCATGGGCCAGAGGGATTACACTACAAGCGGGACTCTCTGGTGCCAAGACCACCTTTGTAAGCCTTAACCTTTTATACAAAAAAACACAGCAATGATCTTTATATTATATTATAGTGTTTTTAATTCATGGTTCACTTCTACTGCACTAGACTTTGAGGGCATGAGCACTGTAATCCTCTGAAGCGAAATGAAAACGTGAAAAATGAAATGCTCACTCTCACTATTCCTGTAAAATGTGATTTTTTTTGTTTGTTCACATGAGAGTTACACGCCCTTCTGTCTTCAGAGTCTGTGCAGTAGACTACAGGAAATTGCATTACAGTGCTGTCCAACTTGTTTACACAGTGGGAAGCTAAGGGTGATGTTTTGGTTGAAGAGCCATCTATGCTTGGCTTATATGGAAGGAAGGGAGGAGCATTGGGGGGGCTGATGCACTTAACTGAGTGGATTCTAATGGCTTTTGATTTCGGTAACCTTCTAGGATGTTCTGTGATCTGGCTCACTGTTAAATGGTGCTGTGGCACACTTCATCTCGGGTCTGATAAAAACGAAACGTGTTAAAACATTTTTTTGAAATAAATGCTGGATTCACCATTTTTACAAAAATACGTACATGACTGCAGTTCTGTTGTTCTGAGTTGTTTGTGAAGCATGAGAATGGTTGTGTATGTGTGTGATGAAGAGATGCTTTCCCTGTTCACATTCCCCTGTTCAAGGGCTTTTACTTATTGTTGTGTGTTTGGATGATATCGAGTTGCCAGTAGGGAGGTCTAAAACTATTGTCCTTTTTAGATCCCTTCCTCCCTGATCATTCTTTATTACGGCCTTCATTCCCATTATGATTTGGGGAAAATTGACTACTGAATGTACACTTCAAATTTGGTGTAATTTGGTGTTCTGCGTTTGACTTGTCAGGTATCCTACCACCACATGTTTGATGTTTGTATGAATGATGAATCATTGCTTTAAGGCATCACAATTGTAATTTAATTCTGAGAAAAGGGATTTTGCTTGAACAATATGAATACTCCATGTGCTCACCTGTGGCTAATTGTTTCATTGTCACAATCTCTGGAAACTGCAGAAAGCAGTACAGTACTAGTTAACCTGACATGCATTTATATCAAAAGACGAGACTGTTTTTTCTTTTCACTTTCCTTCTCTCCCCCTGACCAGTGTGGTATGTATGGAAAAAAATGTTAACGCTGCTAAACTGTGGAGGATTCTGGTTGCCTAGAAGAACAGCTCTGTCCCCTTCCAACAACAGCTGCACACAGCCAAATATCTCAGCTGAACTATAACACGGTCAACAATAATCCATCAACTCATGAATGTTTCAGTGATCTGATTTTTAAAATAAATAAATCTTTACCATAAAAATGACAAGCTCACCTCTCCAACATACTTCTTTCATACTAACTTAATCCTGCATTACTTAAAGGAGAAATCCAGCCAACTTCAACAGGCAGTGGTTTTGCTCAATGCTTACCCATGACTTGTCGGTACCCAACAATTCAGCCTTTTCGGAGATCCTGCCCATTTTCATAGAGGCATGATTTGTTTTCATTTTTTAACATACTCCAACCAAATATTATCCCAAAAGTTATGTTGTAAGGTGTCAGCTGATTTTGCAAAACCTGTGAGATGGGATTCAGAGCACACTTTCCCCCCCTTTTTTAATGAACCATGCCCCCATTAGAATGGCCAGGATTTCTGAAAAGGCCGAAGCAAAATGGTACTGCTACGTCTGATTCTTCTTTTTGAAATTAAATTATTGGCCAATTCCAAGTCCGATATCCTGGAGATTATGACATGTAGATGGCATGCTTATTCCTACATGTTTTTCCAAAAACAACCCTCATTTTACTAATCATGGCTTTTCTACGCTGAGTGTTCTGTTTTCAAATGGAAATGGGGAGACCGGGTATAAAGGTAACACATTTTGGCACAGGTACAGTTCTGCAACTTGTTGGTAAAGCACACACACTTGTCTACTACAAATTACCACCAACATTCTTTACATTCAACAGCACTCAGTGAGTATGCCAGATGACCCATCATCGTAGTGAATCCATATTCGGCCTAGTAATTGATACATAGGCTAAATGCAGATATAAAGAAATAAATGCAAGATTTCACACTGAAATGACCAATATTATTTACGCTGAAATTATTCTTCTGACGATGAAGAGACCGAAGAGAAGTCGGTGCTAGTCACGCTGAGGGACAGAAAACTTCATCTTCAAGTCGTGTAGTAGTGCTGAGGACCTCTTTCATTTTTAAACATGCTGCTATTTCAGGACTGTTTGACTTGTCTTGTGTGCCCTCCTCTGTATGTATAATTCACTCATGCTGGTGAGGTGAACAGGTTTGGTGATGAATAAAAAGCACTCTTCCTCCGTGTTCATCTGTCCTGGAAGAAGCCTCAGTTGCGTGGTAAGGTTTGTTTGGTTACAAATACACATGGCCCATCATTGTGGACAACATATCTTTTTGAAAAGACTTTGACACACGCACGCATGTGTACACACGTGGGTACACACACACTTTGTCTCCCCCTTCATCTCTTTTCCAAAAATACTTCAACATACCTGAGGGGGGTCATCCCTATGTTCCCCCCAACCGGGGAACTTAGGACCCTTTTTTCAAAAAAGGGTTCAATGTTCCCCACTGCTTCCAAGTAGACTGCTGCCGCATGGCAAAGCGCAGGTTGTTGTTGCACCTCTGACACGTTAGGTTTAGGGATAGTTTTGGTCAGGGCACAAATTTACATATCAGAAACATTGCATTACTGACAGGTTAGGTTTAGGGATGGTTTTGGGAAGGGCACAATTTGAAAACTTGGAAACATACAATGCGGGGAACATAGAACCCTATTTTAGAAAAAGGGTCCCAAGTTCCCCGGTCCCATACAAAGACAGGGGAACATAGGACCCAGGGAACATAGGTACGCTCCCGTCCATATATAGTGAACCAAATTGGAATAAAAGTGTCTTTTTGCCCGTTCTTTTTTCCTGCCATAAATTAAGGAGTTTGCCGTCTTTACAAATCCTGCTAATGCTGGAGCTCCAGCCGTCTGTGCAGAACAGTCTGCCACTTGAGGAGCTAGAAATACTACAGAAACTTTATGAAATGTGATGCCCTCTACTAGTTGCAGTCAGACCCACTGACAACTTTGACAGGGTCCGGGACAAGATCATCTGAAAGGGCCCCTTTCTCAATATGTATGGGGTACCCCCCCTCTCCCGCGCCCTGATTGTAGTTCAATTTTATATACTGTTGGTATCACAGGAATACAACTACACATCTGTCAAATGTAATTATTTACAATGGATATGCTGAGTGTGGGGTAGACCTCATTAGGTCTCATTGCAACAAAGGTTCGATGACCTCTCCCTCAGATGCTCTCTTCCTCCCTCTCAGTTTCTATTCCTCTCTTTCTCGTAATCTCACTTTCTTTATTGCTCTTTGTCTGCCCCTCTCTCCCTCTCCCTCTCTCTCCCTCTCTCCCCATCTCTCTCCCTCCGTCATCAGTCCCATGCTTAGTCAGGTCGTTTTGTCCATTTACTCGTCTCCAGTCCGCTGTGCAGTCTCGGATGAGAGCTCACCCACACTGTCAGACTGCTCCAAACAACTACCTGGACAATGCAAGCCTGCCTACCAAGGTAAAAAACAATGTTGTGGTTTATTAGATACTCTACCTTGCCATGCCTCATTTCTTTGTTTAATGAAACAATAACGCTTATTTTTCGCACAAAAATTGGCCGTTTTATGCCCTATTTCTCCAGTGCAGAGTTAAGTGTGATAACAAACAGCATTGTCATGGTATGGTTTACTTTTAGGACTAGCAGTCATGTAACAGTTTAGTAGGACAATGTTGATTGACTGTGCATATGTGTGTTGTTGTTAGTTCTGAATTTGTGTGGGAGAACTTGAGCAAATAGTCTTTGGTCAAAAGTGATTATTGATTATCAGCTTCCGTGAGAAAGCAAAGTTTGCACAGAGCATCTTGTGGTTTAGGTTACCATATGTTCAGTGAGTGTGTGGTCAGCCAACACCATTGGGTCTTCCTGCTACCTCTATTGAGTGGATCAATCACCATAGTATTAGCAAGAGATAGGCAGAGATGAAAACCGGAGAAAAGAACCTTGTCATGAAGTGTGTGTGTGTGTGTGTGTGTGTGTGTGTGTGTGTGTGTGTGTGTGTGTGTGTGTGTGTGTGTGTGTGTGTGTGTGTGTGTGTGTGTGTGTGTGTGTGTGTGTGTGTGTGGACATGTTTGTGAATTGGCGTGTGTGTGTGTGTGTGTGTGCATACATGCTTGTAAGGTCGCTCGCCACGCCATTAGACCAAAGGTCTTTGCTTGCTCAGCTCTTCCGGCTGCTCAGGGTCCCAGGGCACCATCCTGCAGGATGCCATTGAGTAGTCATCAATTATACTCACAAGCAGCCTGCACATAGGAAACGTGAGACCCAGAGAGATATTGATTTCCCCTCCTCTTGTCTTTGTTCTCTTCCCCCGAGCTGAGAATGCCATGCCTTCCGGCTCCATGGGTAGACAGAAGACACTGTATGCCTACAGGCTTCAGTGTCTGACTGGAAATGCCCTTGATAATTGGTGTGTGCTACCCTGTTTCTCATGAAGTGCTGAGATGCTCACTTCTGCCACCTCTGCATGGCATATTACAGTACTGTCTTCCACTTGGGATTTCACTTGTACTTAGCTATTATCATTATACTATAACAGTCCCTTATAAGTTATCTGTCATTTCTCTCAGACAGATACAGCGATGCTCTACCGAACAAAAAGCCACGTGCAATTTACAGTTTAATGTACCATGGCATTTAAATCTGAGGTTCTTATTTGTTCAGTTTCAATGTGTGAGGAATAGACAGATGATGTCATAATAGAGGGTCATGCATTGTGTGGCCCATATTGGCCTGAGATTTGGTGAAATGTGGATTTGTCGTTGAGTTTCATGGCCATGTGCCAGGCACTGGCTCCATATGGACGTGCATTGTTATAAGCAAGGTTTTTACATTTAATGACCCCATAAGAATGTACGTCAACAGCCATAAATCCCATCTTTAAGCCCATTGTCAGTTAAACTATGACTGGAGTATTTAATCAAATCACACTGCGATGACTGGATGACTGGAACTCAATGCCAAGAATGGTATTTTGTCGCTGTACACATTTAAGTGTCTTTCAGACCAACGTATGCTGTCAACATGTTTAACCCACTTCTTCACCCATCATTAAGGCAAGTAGGCTAAGTTTAAATCAGAAATGTAAACTGTCACTGTGGCGGCCACGGAACAAGCAAAGGAATGAAACTCGCACCTTAGGGAGTAAACAGGGAATGTTTTTGACACGGCCTAACAATGAGGGAGGGAATGAGGTCAAAGGTCAGCAGTCAGAATCAGGTGAGTTACCGTACGCAAAGTCCCCTCCCATAATTCATTTCACTCCATGGCCACCTTGGCTATGTCTCAGGGTTGCAATTTCAGATTAGTAAGACCATGGGCATCCAAACAGGAATGGGACAACTTGAGCGATGCACAATCCACATGGTTGGAATCGCAATGAAAACCACATTATAATGGCTATCTAGGATTGTCCGTATAGAAAGCAACGCTGCAAAACATCCTACTGCTATGTTGAACTGTGCATGTGCGGCATTTCATGACAACACGTTCTGCTTCGTGGTCCATAAGATCAAGTGCACGTGGACGTTGTAGCAACCCCATGCGAGTAGCTACCCAATGTGAGTTGCACATGTCATCTGCCATGAACCAGTGGAAGCAGACTCTTAAGGCATACCGACTGGGTTTGAGCAGTCATAAAACCTTGCGTGTTGAGGCGGCGAGATAATTGGATAAATGACAGCCCTACTCTCGCAAGCAGTTGGCTCTTGTTGCCGGACAGGTGAGATATGTGCAAGCAGCAGCGCCATATTGGTGTAACAAATTGCCCCCGTTCATTCCTATGTGCACGTTCTGAAGTTCTCCGTCTCCTCCTATATAGACCAGCCAGGCTACGTCCTCCTAATGATGCAACACCTTCTGCGTTGCTAAATGTGTCAGGTCAAGAGCAATGCAAGTACTTTCTGTGCTCCAGAGGGCTGGGGATCTCCACCCACTTTGTCTGGAAGCAATCAACTTTGAGCAGCTCCAACGGCCCTGTGTAGAGGCATGGTCAAGGCAGTGACGTGGTTTAAGCAGAGAAGTTCTACTGGGACTAAGAAAATGTTTGGTTTGAACTTCAGCACTGCCCTTTCTGGCATCGACCATTAGCAAACTGAGGGAGGCGGGTTAACCATGCCGTTTGGAAATGTTATCTTCTTGGTCAGACCAGAATCTCTGTACGAGATTTGAAAGTCGATGATAATCAGGCTAATATAGACAATCTCTGCCATATGTGCCTAGACACAAGAAAATGGTCGGTCGGATGTGGAGCGTTTCCACACTGTCCAGTGAAAGTTTGCGTCAAATCAATTTCTTTGCCCTTTTTCCTTTGGTTTTGATTTTTGATTTTGTTTGTCTTGATTGTTTTAGAGTAGGGCTAGGCTGTGAGTGGAGAATTTTGTGGGTGTATCGGCCGACGGCCTGTATAGGTCCGGTATACGATACTCTCCTAAGTTCTGCACCATGGCGGGGAGGCAGGGAGAGGAAGGTGGTAGTATGATGGATGGCATAGAGATGGATACACAGGAGTGGCAGTTGAGGAGAATTAACAGAGGTACTTTGGATGATGCAGGAAGGAACTCTGGAGTTAAGAGGCTTAGAGGTGGGGACGGTGAAAGGGAGAAAGGTGTCTTTGTGGTTGTAAGGTTTGACAATGGTGGCGTTAAAAATATGGATCCGATGAAATTGACGACTATACTGAAGAGTCAACTTGGGATAATTCAAAATGCTAGAGTTCTGGATGATGGCAATTTGTTGGTTGGATGTGTGTCTGAAGAGCAGGCTGTGAAGGCTTGCAAGTTGCAATGTATTGGGAAGGCGAAAGTAGTGAAAGTGGCGAGAGTTGGCAGTGAAGGGAGTAAAGGAGTGATATACGGGATTCCCGTGACAATGCCGATGGGTGAGTTGGTGAAGAATTTGAAAGAGAAATGCGGGGCTGTTGTGAGTGCGACACGATTAACTAGGGGGGTTGAGAAAAAGGAGACGGAGTCTATTTTGATTCATTTCAGTAGCAGAGAAATTCCCACTGAGCTCTACTTAGGTTACATGAGATATCGAGTGAGGGAGTTTATATACAAACCTTTAAGATGCTTTAAATGTCAGAAGTTTGGTCACTGCTAAGGTGTGTAAAGGAGTGCAAAAACGTGTGCAAAGTGTGGGGGAGCTCATGAGTATGGAAAATGTGGGGAGGGAACAAGCCCGAAGTGTTGTAATTGTGGGAGGGGCGCACAGTGCGGCGTATTGGGGCTGCGCCGTTATGAAAAGAGAAACTGAAATTCATAATGTGAAATTGAAGAATAAAGTGTCCTATGCAGAAGCGGTGAGAAGAATTGACAAAACTGGACCTGATGGTAGACCTTTTGCGAATTTGCCAGAAGTTAGAGGTGGGGTGGGGAGACCTATTAAGGAATATGGCTGGAGGGAGAAAATTGACCTGGTAACGTTTATTGCAGGGGTGATCAATGCGACGGCGGAGGCAAAGTCGAAAACTGAGAGGATCCAAATTATTACAAAGGCAGCAATTCAGCATCTGGATATGGTGGGACTAAAGTGGGAGGAAGTGAGGGATGGGCTCTGTGTGACCCCTACAAGTCAGGAGAGTGTGGTAGTAGGCCAAGGATGACCAATTCGCTCTTATGATTATTTTACAATGGAATGCAAGGAGTCTGCTTACCAATGGTCAAGAGTTTAAAAAGGTTATAGCGGAAATGACAGTGAAACCTGATGTGATATGTATTCAGGAAACTTGGCTTCAGCATAGGTTTGATTTTGTTTTGTTTGATTATATAATTGTTAGGAGGGATAGGGTGGGGGGAATTGGAGGGGGTTGTGCTACCTTTGTGCGACAAGGAGTACCATATAGAGTTCTGGGCCTTGGGCAGGAGCAGGAATATGTGGTGGTGGAAGTGTGGGTGGGCTCAAGGAGAATGGTTGTCATAAATTACTATAACCCTTGCAAACAGTTGGCTCTGGCAGAGCTAATGGAAATTGAAGGACAGGAAATGGGGAATGTGGTTTGGACTGGGGACTTTAATGCCCATAGTACTCTGCGGGGTGGAAATCGTACTGATAGTAATGGTCAGGTGATTGAGGAGCTACTGAGTGAGAAGAACTTAGTGTGTTTGAATGATGGGAGGGGCACAAGGTTTGATGTTAGAACGGGGCATGAATCTGTGTTGGATCTCACTCTCTCATCGAGTGGGTTAGCGCCAAGGTGTGAATGGGAAGTCCATGGAGACGGAATTGGGAGTGATCATTATCCGGTTGTATGTACAAGCGGATTCCAAAAAAGTTGGGACACTTTGTATTTTGTGAATAAAATCAAAATGCTGGCATTTTCAAAACATCCAATATGTTAATAAGGTAGAGCATTATGTACAGACAACATATCAGTTGTTAAAGTCGAGCAGAATAATTGTTTTGAGGTAATTATGTGATCATTTAAAATTTGACCCATGCAACAAATCTCAAAAAAGTTGGGACAGGGCCAAAACATGTTGTAATAGTTGGATAATTCTAAAAATTACACAAGGAAGAATATTTTAAAAGGAACTATATTGACTGCCAACGTGAATCCACAAATATAATACCATCACATAGAGGCTGTGGCATTCAGCAGCGAAGATTTTGAGGGACTAATTACTTATCTATTACACACAAAGATTGAATAACCAAAATTGCAGGCATATAAGGCCTATTTCCGCAATATAGAGTTCTGTGTAGTCATTGCACAAATTATAAGATCATGACATACTCAAGATCAATAAGCAAACTATGACACTCCAACAATGACAGCTCTCGAAAAAATGATCATAAACACAACACTTGATTAATGCACATGATGCAGACATTAAATATTGCTGCATGCAGAAAAGCTCATTCTATGGACCTAGGAGACATGTGAAGCTGTCCTCTGATTACAGAATGGAAAATATTTAATCAATTTTGAAAATTATGGAGTCATGCACCCTCCAGGTTATATAGAAAAGGAATACTTCAGCTTGATTTAGTGGTCAGTCTGAAAGACAGCATATATGATGGTAAGGGGGTGCAGAGGTGACTTGGTTAGGGTCTTCTTACTCATGTAGAGCATTATAATGAATGCTGAATGATATATGCAGACTTTAAACAGCATACATAGCCACCAAGGCATTATATTTTGGAGCACCGTCTTTAGATATTGCCCCATAATGATGGCAAATTTCAATCTCTACTATGTCCCAACAGTGTGGTTCCATCATAAGAGTAAACAGGTCACAAAATTATTTTCTTGCAGTCAGGATATGCCACATATTAAGCATAACAAAAAGGTAAACAAGTTGAAGAACACACCTATCAGTTGAGCTACTGAAATCATGTCTCGCACATCAAAATATCTAATTTTTGAATAAAATTATGCCATCAGTCAAAGTATCTAACTGTTCAGTCTCATCCCTTGTGTTGTGGTTAGTCTTATCCAATATAAAAAGCATGTTATTGGCCCTGTCCCAACTTTTTTGGGATTTGTTGCAAGGGTGAAATTTTAAATGATCACATAATTACCTCAAAACAATTATTCTGCTTGACTTTAACAACTGATATGTTGTCTGTGCATAATGTTCTACCTTGTTAACATATTGAATGCTTTGAAAATGCCAGAATTTAGATTTTATTCACAAAATACAAAGTGTCCCAACTTTTTTGGAATCCGCTTTGTACTTTGGATATTGATATCAGCGTCAGGCAAGGTGGGAGGGCAGGGAGGTGGGTCTTGGAAAAGGCAGACTGGGAAAGATTTAAGGACTTAAGTGACCTATTTCTCAGGTCTGTTCCAAACACGGATAATGTGGAGGTGCATGAGGGTGAGCTGCGCCGAAGGATCTATATGGCTGCCATGGAGTCCATCCCGAAAAGCTCAGGGAAGATGGTTAGAAAGGCAGTCCCCTGGTGGAATGAGGAATGTGAGAATGCTGTGGGAGCTAGGAAAAGGGCTTTTAGACAGCTGAGACGGACACATAACTTTCATCATTTGATTGAGTATAAACAGGCACATGCAGTAGCCAGGAGAATCATCAGGCAGAGTAAGAGATCATACTGGAGAAATTACTGCAATACCATAGGTAGTAGTGTGGAGATTACTGAAGTGTGGGGTATGATTAAAAAAATGGAGGGGAATAGGAGGGGATGGGACTACCCAATTCTTTCAGATGGTGACGTGTTGGCGGTGTCTGACTGTGAGAAGGCAGAAATGATGGTGAGGACTTTGAGCAAGGTCCATAGCTCTGACAACCTTTCAGGTCAGGAAAAGAGAGGCAGAGAGGAGACCATGGCACTGTTTTGTGATGTTATCCAAAAGAAAGAAAAGATACAGGACAAGTATAATGTTCCCTTCACAGTATTAGAGCTTAAAATGCGTTGGAGAGGTGCAGGAATTCAGTCCCAGGGCAGGATGAAATATGTTATAAAATGCTGTCACGTCTGAGCGATGAGGGTTTGATGGCAGTTTTGAATTTATTTAATAGGGTGTGGGAAGAGGGATGCATTCCTGCAGCATGGAAAGAAGCAGTCATTGTACCTATCAGAAAACCTGGCAAAGACCCTTCTAACCCTGTAAATTACAGACCGATAGCTTTGACATCTCAGTTTGGTAAGCTGATGGAAAGACTGGTCAATGAGAGATTAATGTACTTTGTTGAAGAGAAGGGATTACTGTCAAGATATCAGAGTGGGTTTAGAAAGGGTCGTAACACGATTGACTCTGTGGTATGTCTTGAGAGAGCCCTATCTCACGCCTTTCGTAAAGTCTTCTCGAAAATAATATATTAATTTTCATGGTGCATTCACGTTATTGCCCGCCTTTCGTAAAGTCTTCACGAAAATAATAGATTAATTTTCACGCTGCCTATTCACTTCAATTGCCCCACTGCTGCTATGGTTATCCAAACGTCTGCAGGGGCGGGGAGGGGGTGCTGACAGAACACTGCTGATAAACTCGGGACTCACTAATTCGACGCCCTTTCGGTACTTAGGCCTTATGTCCCCTAAACCTAACCCTAACCCTAACCCTAACCTTAACCCTAACCCTAACCCTAACCTTGACCCTAAACCTAACCCTAAATAGCTTGTTTGAAATGTTTGATTACCATGTGACAGTAGGCTACCGAAAGGGCATCAAACTAGTGGGTCGCTAGGCAACAGTCGGGCAATTCAAGTGAATAGGCAGCGTGAAAATTAATCTATTATTTTCGTGAAGACTTTACGAAAGGCGGGCAATAACGTGAATGCACCACGAAAAATAATATATTATTTTCGTGAAGATTTTACGACATGAGTGAGATACGGTTGCTTGAGAATGAAATTAGAAAAGCTCAAATACATAAAGAAACTGTGGTAGCTGTATTTTTAGATGTTGAAAAAGCATATGATATGCTTTGGGTGGGGGGCCTCTTGATCAAGTTGCATATGTTGGGGATTGGGGGAAACCTCTACAACTGGGTTATGGACTTTTTAAATAACCGCAGCATCCAGGTTAGGATAGGGAAGGACTTATCAAGACGTTGCATTGTTGAGAATGGAACTCCGCAGGGGAGTGTGGTTAGCCCCCTCCTCTTCAATTTAATGATTAATGACATTTTTTCTGAGGTGCAGCCAAATATTGGACAGTCCCTCTTTGCAGACGACGGTAGCCTATGGAAAAGGGGGAAAAATGTAAAACACACGGTGAAGAAAGTCCAAGAAGCTCTTACAACTGTGGAGGACTGGGGTAGGAAGTGGGGCTTTAGATTCTCCATAGAGAAGACGAAGGCCATGTTCTTCACGAGGAAGAAAGTATGTGATGAGTTGGAGCTGCAACTGTACAACTGTCCTGTGGAGAGGGTGTCTTCTTTTAAATTCTTGGGTGTGTTCTTTGACACTAGACTGACGTGGAGAATCCATATCTCAAAGGTAGTAGACAAGTGTAAAAGTGTTTTGAATTTAATGAGGTGTCTTGCTGGGAAAGAGTGGGGTGCTGATATGGCCTCTTTGAAATTGATTTACACATACCTGATCAGGGCAAGGATCGATTATGGATGTTTAGTGTATGCTTCTGCGGCAGCTTCTGTGTTGACCAAACTGGATGTAGTCCAGGCTTCTGCATTGAGGATCTGTACTGGAGCTATGCGGTCCTCTCCTGTGTGCGCTCTGCAAGTGATTACTGGAGAAATGCCTCTGGGGGTGAGAAGGAGACAGTTGCAGGCCAACTACTGGGTGAATCTGATGGGTCAGCGACCCAACCATCCTGTTAGAAATGTTGTTGAGCCAAGCTGGGAGAGTGTGGTGGCAGATTTACCGAGTTTTGGGTGGACTGGAGAAACTGTGGCACGAGAAATGAATGTTTTGCATTGCTCTTTTTGCCCAACTGTAATATGGCCTGTGATACCTGTATGGCAGCTGTGTGTTCCAGAAATTGACCTGACACTGCTTGAAATCAAGGAAAAAGATCCTGAAGTGGAGTTAGTGTATAGCTTCCACTGTCATGCAGAAGAAAGATACCATGATTATGTTTTAATATTCACTGATGGATCAAAGGATCAGGAGTCAGGGGTAACTTGAGCAGCCTTTCTAGTCCCGAAAATGAAAGTTCATGAGTTGAAGAGAACGTCTGATTCATTGCATGTATTCACAGTCGAGCTATATGCCATCTTGATGGCTGTGCAATGGGCAGGTCAATTGCAAGACAGGAGGGTTTTAATCTGCAGTGACTCTGTATCTGCAATCAAAAGCATTGGAAAGGGAATGTCTAAGGGGCGGCAGGATATTGTGTATGAGATTTTATTGGCACTTAATGATGTGGGCAAAAAGGGAGTGACTGTGTCATTTTTATGGGTACCTGCACATGTAGGGCTCAGATGGAATGAGAAGGTGGATGCGCTGGCCAAGGAGGCGACTCGAAAAGTACAGATTGATGTGCCTCTGACTCTGTCTAAGTCTGAAGGGAAGAGTATTGTGTGGCAGAATTCTCTTGCTGAATGGCAACAGTTGTGGGACCAAGAGACAAAAGGCAGGCATCTCTATTCTTTAGTTGATAGTGTTTCTGACTCAGTTACGACATGCACTAGTGGTAAGCGTAAGGAGGACGTCATCATTGCAAGACTGAGAATAGGCCATACCTGTCTGAACAGCACTTTATATATTTTAGGAAAACACCAGGACGGACTGTGCACTTGCCAGCAGAGGGAGACTGTTGACCATTTTTCCTCCATTTCACCACCTCCCTACCCGACCCTACACCCACCCCCCCTCCCTTGGTCACATATAGGCGGAATCTACGCAACCTGTCACGCACTAGCTTTGCATCAGTGGTGGCAGATGCCTTGCCCTCAGCAAGCGTGCTCTCCTCACTCGATGTTGACACTGCTACAGATTCGCTCAGCTCCACACTGACCTCCTGCCTCGACAACCTGTGCCCACTAGTCACTAAACCTGCAAGACCTTCACAACCACGACCATGGCTGACAGAGACCATCCGAGCTCTACGTACCACCCTCAGAGCGGCAGAAAGGAAATGGCGCAAAACCCGCAACCCATCTGACCTCGAAAAACTTAGATCTCTACTAGCCTCCTTCTCCGCCTCTGTAACAGCTGCCAAGACGACCTACTACAACGACAAGATCAGCAACACTACAGACCCACGTAAGTTGTTTTCTACATTCAAGTCACTGCTCAACCCTCCCCCCCCCTCCTGCGCCCACAGACCTGAACCCAGACAACTTTGCCACTTTCTTCACGGAAAAGACGGCAAATATTAGCAAGCAATTCTGTGAGCCGCCCTCCCGCCCAGAAGACAGATTACTGGACCGAAAAACAATCTGGTTTCAGAAGTGGACATTCAACTGAAACTGCGTTACTCTCAGTGACTGAAGCTCTAAGGACTGCAAGAACGGAAGGATTATCTTCGGTCCTCATACTACTAGACCTGTCTGCAGCCTTTGACACAGTCAACCACAAGATCCTCCTGAGGATACTCACAGCCATGGGAATCACAGGCGTTGTCCACTCATGGTTCAACTCCTACCTCTCTGGACGCACCTTCAGTGTGTCATGGCAAGGGAAGCTGTCTACGACTCACACCCTCTCCACAGGCGTACCCCAAGGATCAGTGCTGGGACCCCTTCTGTTTGCAATATACACCTCCTCCCTGGGACGTGTCATTCAAACACATGGGTTCTCCTACCACTGCTATGCTGATGACACCCAGATGTACCTGTCGTTCCGTCCAGAGGACACCACGGTTTCGGAACGCATCTCTGCCTGCCTCACCGATTTGTCAACATGGATGAAGGACCACCACCTACAGCTGAACCTGGCCAAGACAGAGCTCCTGGTGATCCCAGCTAAAGAGTCGCTCAGTCACAACATCAACCTCAAGATAGGCTCCACCATCGTGACCCCAAACAAAGTCGCCAAAAACCTTGGCGTCATGATTGATGATGAGCTGTCATGCTCCAACTACATCAACTCGGTCACCCGGACCTGTCGACTCCAGATGTCCAACGTACGGAATATCAGACCTGTGCTGACACAATATTCTACACAACGACTGGTCCAGGCCACGGTCCTGTCCCGCGTTGACTACTGCAACTCACTCATGACAGGTCTACCTGCTTGTGCGCTAAAGCCTCTGCAGATGATCCAGAATGCGGCAGCACGGTTGATATTCAATCAACCCAAAAGGACCCATGTTACTCCTCTATTTATTGAGTTGCACTGGTTACCGATCGCCGCCCGGATCAAGCACAAGGCATTGACCCTTGCCTACAAAACCATCACTGGAACGGCCCCAGCTTATCTGAAGGACCTACTAACGCCTTATGTTACTGGACGAGAACTGCGCTCATCCAGCACAAGCCGCCTGGCTCTGCCATCCAGTCGCTCTAGGTACTCCCAGTCAAGATTGTTCTCCGTTGTGGTACCCAAGTGGTGGAACAGTCTCCCAGAGGCAGCAAGACTAAGCACATCTCTTGCAGCCTTCAAGAAACAACTAAAGACATTCCTCTTTCGAGAGAATGTACTAGACTAATGCTTGAACTGGCCTTGCCCCAGGGCAGACTCCTGACATGATGTTTAGTTTAGTTTAGTTTAGTTTAGTTTGTGTGTGTGTGTGTGTGTGTGTGTGTGTGTGTGTGTGTGTGTGTGTGTGTGTGTGTGTGTGTGTGTGTGTGTGTGTGTGTGTGTGTGTGTGTGTGTGTGTGTGTGTGTGTGTGTGTGTTTGTGTGTGTGTGTACTCGTTATTTACTCTTTATGATTAAAAAAAAAAATTAACCCTCTTTGCAACTGCACTTGTTGTTCTGTATATCTCCTGTGCACTTTATTTGCTTGTGATGTTGGCTTGATTATGTCCTCTTTTGAAAGTCGCTTTGGTTATAAAGCGTCTGCCAAATGCAATGTAATGTAATAATGCATGTATTGTTGCTTTGCCCAAAGTATGATGCTCACAGGCAAGATTTGATCAGGCGCTTAAAGCGGTGTGGATTGAAGGAGATATCTTTAAAAAGTGTACTTGAAGTGGGCACAAGTGTCAAGGGAAAGCGGTTTTTCTTTAAGTTTTTATTAGATACTGGCCTATATGGCAGAATTTAATGCTGTGAAGCATTAGCCCAGCAGGAGGCAGCAATGCAACTCTTTGGATGCCAGCTGCCGTAAAACCCTAAAGAAGAAGAAGAAGACACAAGAAAATACGCTGGAGGAGTTGATCATGTATTCTTATAACGCAGCTTCTAAGATTTACAATGATTCCTTACACATGGTGCTTTAGTGATATCCTAAGAATTTGTGGCCTTTTGAATGTATTCACTTATTAAAGTACAAAACAAAGACATAAAGCTAACCTATTCAAAGACAAAATGTTTGTTTTTAGACAAAGCAATGATCTTGTCTGAAGCACTAAGTAGCATCTCAGCTACACAGATTCTGCAAAAATCATGAGAATAGCAGAAAATGGAGGGAAAAAATCTTTATTTTCAATTTTCTCAGTTTAACCTGGGCCTACTTAATGTTTTCTTGTAGCTAGTCAAAGACGTACCTAACACTATTTCAGATAGCTAAGTCTTAAGTCTTAGCACTCGTCTTCTCCATCCCCCATGACAAAGGCAACCTTAACCTTAACCTTTTCCACACACCACTTCCTGGTTGCCATGTTTTCATGGCTGCCCCCTGCTCACATGTGTGACTGTACATGCACACAGGGACGGCACGTTTCCTTAACGTCTCCGTGAGCAGTGCGAGTCTGAGAGGTTCGCGGGCTACCTTGCACACTGCACAGTCAACGTCCACGTTCTATCCGCGGGCAGCTGCCATTCCTTTTCAATGAAGCCCGCCCATTGAACGTGGATGACCGCGCAGGATAATAGACTCGAGTTTTATTTTCAAGGAGCAACGCGGACCGGGCTTACACCGCGCTCCTGTGTGAAAGGCATGATTTGGTTTCATGTTTTCTATCAGTTTCAGACTGATAACGGATGCGTTCTGTGGACGTAGGCCTACTGTACTGTGGATGTCCGCGCCGTTGGTGTGAATGCAGCGTGATGGATCGGAATGTATCAGTATATTTCTGCCCAGCTGTGATGAATGTGGTCCTCATTGTTGAAAACATTCTTTATTAATTTCCAGATCGTATCTAACTCCAGTCCGCGATGAGGAGGCAGAGTCTCAGAGGAAGGCCAAGTCTAGACATGCCAGACAGACACGGAGATCAACACAGGTAAAGACTTTATATGAAGCCATTTAAGGTTTTAAACTCTTAATAACAAGGTTTAATTCCACTGCTGAAGAAGGCACCATGACTATACAGTACTGGGTGTTCAGAAAAGGTTTTAAGACCAAATATTTTTTTTTTCTTTTAACATTGAATAAAAAAACGGTTTAGTGGTTATAAGTGAAGGAAAGCAATATCTGAATGTCTATCGCCACACTAAATATGTGAGTGTTGGAGTGAACTTGTCTGTCGGTTGCCCCACTTGCCACCTGCAGGGTGACCAAAGACGAAAACATAAGGACATGTGTATGTCCCCGGTTCTCTGAAGGAATGGAGAGAGTGTCCTCTCCTATGGGAGTCACATCCTTGGTAGTACTATCATGAATACATTTACCTTCCCTGCCAAAGGCAAAAAGGCTTGCCTTTCCCACCGTCCTAGGGGGCTATAAAAGGCAGCTCGCACCTGCGCACATCACCACCATCCTGAGCTTTCAGAGAGAGAAGGGCGGAGCAGAGGACACTGTCTCTCCATTCCTTCAGTGAACCAGGGACATATACTGTACATGTCATTATGTTCTCTTTCAGTCACTCTGTTCGAGTGTCCTCTCCTATGGGAGTTGCAAACACTCCCGTTCGAATCACCGACTACGGGGACCGACCGTAGGTTTAACTGCATAGAGGAACAGCCCAGGAATAAGTGGAGCCCCAATGGCATAGCCAGTGGCCTTTGGACATGTGGCAGACGCCTATAGAATGGTACCCAGGCTCCGCCCTCGCAGTGACGCAACACCTTCGGCTCAGCTACACTAGCTCAGGCCAGGAGCTTGTTCATGAAGATTCCCTTCCCTCCACAGCGGGAAACTCCATCCACTTTGTTAGGAACTAATCAACTTTGAGCATTTCCAACCGCCCTAGGTAGAGGCGTGTTCAAGGAGGTGATGTTGTTCAAGCATTATTCGGACTAAGAAATGTTTGGTTTAAACTTTGGCTCAGTCTGTTAAGCCCTCGACCAATAGCAAACGAAGGGAGGTGAGTCAACCATGCCGTTTTTAATGCCATTAAGAATGTTCATTGTTATGCTCCTGGTCAGACCAAGTCTCGAAGAGATTTTAAAGTCATGATAATCAAGTAAGGAGAATGGGGCACTTCCCCCTCACTGATGCCCGCTCAGCTTTGAACGGGCCACACCCATAGAGCCCACAGCTCCGGATGTGGGTTAAACAGTTCACCATGAATCTAGGAGAGCAGGTCCCTCTTCAGAGGAACCTCCCATAGCTCACCCGTAAGCAGGCCAGCAATCTCCACTAGCCAGGGATGCCCCACCCCTACTGGCGGGCAACTAACAACAGAGACCGAAGCTCTAGACAAACTTTGTGTAAAACCGCCATAAGCAGGGCCACAGGGTGAAAGGCACACAGCCTCCCGCTGGGCCACGAATGTGGCAGGGCATCAGTACTCAAGGAAGCATCACACGGGTGTTTAGAGAAAAACAACCTGCATTGGGTGTTTTCTGCAGATGCAAACAGGTCCACGTCGGCCTAGCCGAAGTAGTCCCATATCAAGCCCACCATCTCGGGATGGAGTCTCCACTCCGCCTTGTCAGCTCCGGTGTTTAGGGCTCCCGGGACATGTGAAGCTCTCAGAGAGAGAAGGTGCCTATCTGCCCACAGCAGAAGTCGCTTGGCTAGGGAGTGTAGCTGCCTAGACCGCAAGCCGTCTTGGTTGTTGATGTAAGCCACCACAGTCATATTGTCCGTCCGGACTATGACATGGTGCCCGGTTAGAAGAGGACAAAAGTGCCCCAGACCCAGGAACACCATCAGGAGTTCCAGGTAGTTAATGTTAACTGGGGGGACCAGGTGCCACTGACCCCACGGCCGTCCAGTAACGCTCCCCAACCGGGATGTGTCCGTACAGAGAACCTTACGAGAGGATACTGTCCCCATCGGAGATCCTCTGCTAAAGACGTCCTGCTCCCTCCATGGCTCTAGGGAGGCGAGACAGCTATCTGACACTTTGACAGCACAGCGTCTGTGACGGATTGGACATAAATGCAGCACATTAACCCACCATTGCAATTCTCTCATTAAGAGACTGCCGAGGGGAACCACATGGATACTTGTAGCCATGAGCCCCAGCAGGCGTAAGAACATGTAGAACGGAAGCCGTCACAAGCGGTGGAACCGTGGCAAGAAGGCCTTCTCGCTGGGGACAGGTAGCTCTTACAGCGCACAGGGCCCGCAGGGCTCGATATTTGAGGGTATTCTTTGTGGTCATGAGCAGCATGGGTCTGTGACCGTTGGAGAGACACCGGGGCCAAATAGGCTGGACGGCACTGGCTAGCCAGGGTAGGCTTGGTGTAGGTCACCTAACGTGATGGGACCACGACCTTGAACGCAGGTTGCTGTTTCTTTAGCACCTCAAATTGTTGCTGGATAGCATTGATAGCAGCGGAACCAAACAGGCCCGTCTCAGAGATGGCATGGTCCAAAACCGACATTTTGTCCTTGTCATTGATGGACGAAAGGTTGAGCCATGAGTGACACAGTCCAACCATAGAGAGTGCCATAGCGCAGCCTGAGGCCTGTGCTGTGCAACGAGATGACCTCAAGATGAGGTCGGAGGCCGTCCTGATGTCTGCCCATAGGGCATCAACAGGTTTACCCTTAGCGAAAGCATTTTCCATTTCTGCCCCTAATGCGCCCATATAGGCCGTCAGTAGGGTGGAGGCATTCAGTGCACGCACGGCTAGGGCTGGAGATCTGTAGGATTTTTCCCAGAGGTCAGCAGCAAAGCGGTCCGATTTATGTGGAAACTTAGGCGCTGTAGACGGCAGGAACAGGGGCAGGTGACGGGCAAGGCTCCCCTCCCTACGTGGAGGGAGATCCCACAAGCCATCCATGCCAGCCGGGACCTCAGAGATAATGGCCTGAAATGAAGGTATTACCTCCTGAAGAGATGGAATCACTCATGGGAGATAGAACCCATCGAGGATAGAGTGCTTTTTAGGGGAAGGTGGTGTTGGCCATGCAATGCCCATGCAAGGGCCTGGATGGTATCTGCTATGTTGGCAGCACCGTCACCGTCCGAGCTCGCGATTCAGGAAATTCCCTGACCATCCAAAGACTCAATAGCCGCTATGGAAACGCAGTCCATTAGGGCATCATCTACCGCAGGTGAACCAGGCCGCTGGGTAAAAACGTGAGCAGACTCAAGGGGTTGAACAGCTCTGCCACGTTGTGACTGGGTATTGTCCCAATCCTCATCCTCCGAATCGGGTTCGGTTCACGGACGAATAGACTCAGCTAATTCAGTTAGCGTTGCAAGCCTGTGCCTGCCCACTTTCATTTATTTCATTTATTGTTTATTTGACAGGGACAGTGCACAACATACAATTGAGCCAGATTATAGCCCTAAGGCTAATTTTCATCTGTAGTCCCTGGACAGGAAGGTGTTAAGATAAAAAGGAATTAAAATTAATAATGATACAAAAATATGACAATAACAGTGAAGTGATAGTTAATAGCTTTGTCACGTTGAATCGCAGTACGGCGACAAAAGACTACTGATTTTTTTCTGCCAAAGCAAAAAATGCCTCAAACCGGTGACAGCTTTATCTGGACAGAAAAGCGAATATGGCCAGGAATTAAAAGACAGCACTAGACTACTCTTATTCCAGCCACGCTAAGCTCCTGCTTAGCTACCCCGGGTAAGTTGGTCGACTAGCAGAGACGAATGCTGGTCTTTGGTCCAGTCTTCAAACGTACCTTTTTTGCTGCTTTCGGAGATAGTCCAAGAGTTGAAGTCCGAAGTTTACTTTGGTAATTCAGCCCCCTTAACCTTTACCACCCAGGCAAGGTTCTTAGTCGGACAGTTAAACTGAACTATGGTAATTAAAGTACTGTAAATCGGTGATGACTCACGAAAGCGAAGAATGGAAAGGGTGATGTGCGCAGCTGCACGCTGCCTTTTAAAGTCCTCGAGGACGGCGGGAAAATCCGACCTTTTTGGCTTTGGCAGGAATGGTAAATGTATACGTGATAGTACAACCAAGCATGTGACTCCCATAGGAGAGGACACTCGAACGGAGTGACAGAACGAGAACTTACTGTTGCTTTAAGGCTTGGTACAGGCTACATGTTGTGTATAATAATTGCATTGAATATTGATTGTTTCTCTTACTTACTGCAGGGGGTGACCCTGGCTGAGTTGAGGGAGGCCAAGAAGTCTATGGATGGCCAGAATGACATCGGCAGCAGCAAGTACCCCAGTGGATCCTTGCTGCAGAGGAAGGATGTGATGGATGAAACTAGACTCTCTCTGCCCTTACTACCCCAGCTCACAGAGTGCGATGGAGGACACAACGCCAAGTGGAGCAAAGGCCTGGATGAGGTCAGCCATGTACCAGACGGGGCTGGGCCTATTTTTACTCTCTGTGACGCTGCACCAAATTACATGGCCATTTCAGATTAAGTCAGTGTGGCAAACCTGCCTATCTGTCTCTTGCATTACAATTCCCCCCGGATTGGTACAATCAATGAAAATCAAGTAGGCTATTTCCAATGGCTCGATGCAGGGGCTTGCAGGGGTTCATGCTGGTGTCTAACTCGAAGGAAAACATGTTCCAGCTGATTGTAGTTTCAACCAGTTAAGTAGCAATGGCTCTATGCTGGGCTTTAGGTGACAATGCTCTAGTCCCGTGGTCCGCAACCAACGGACCGCGGTCCAGATCCGGACCCAATTGCCATCCGACCCAGACCAGGAATAAATTCTTAAAATATTTTTAATTTGGACGGGAGGATTCATTTGAGGTCGGAGCGATATTTTTTTTCCCTATCTGACACAACCATGCTTTTACCAGCACTGCACTTAGCAAGAATTGGAAGCTACAAGCCAATTGCGTGTGAGTCATACTAACCACATTTGTTATAAGGCTTTTATTCTGAGACACCGTCATGCCTATTGACAGTGCATGCTCTTACTGTGACAGGCATCACCGCCTCTCACCCTTAAATCTGATCAGTGCACTGCTTGAGAGGTGCCGACGAGCAGAGAAAATTAAGATCTTCTTGCAAGTTAAAGGAAGCAGCGGCAACGCTGAGAAGAACCAAGAGTTGGTTGTTGAATAAACAGAAAGTAGGCTAATGCGTGCCAGTCTTTCAGACAAACATTTCCAAACCCATTCACCTCATATGATCCGAAAACAATGCATAATCGCGCTCTTATGATGAGTGCATTATTTATACCCCTCCGGACCTTTTACTGGGAGGATCTGGGAAAACTGGACCTCTGTGAATTACTTGAGGACCCCTGCCAAACATCTTCTATTAGAGCAAGATAACCCAAACCCTGCCCATCCAGTGCAAATGAGTGTGCTCAAGTTTGGTTTCCTAAGGGGGCATTGTCCTTCTCCTTCACTTTCGGTGGCATTTGGTGACGGCTTGCATGAGATGTGCGCTACCGCCGTCTACAGTGCCAAGGGAACTCGCCCTTACGAAAATGGACCGTGGTTTTACTATGAGAACTGTAGCATGTTTTTAGTTACTCATAGTTGTCACAGTTTTTTGAGCACGGTTTGTGACTATGGTTTAACCATTGATTGACTATAGTTCAACCATGGTTTAACTATGATTCAACCATGGTTTGACTATGATTTGCCCATGGTTTAACTATGGATTTAGCCATGCTTTAACTATGGATCTATCATCGTTTAACTATTCAAAAATTAATCTTGGTTTTACTATGACAACTAACCATGGTTAATAGTTATTCATTACATTACAGTGAGCTGACGTTTTTTTTTAATCTGAAGCGACTTACAGGCTATTGGTTACAGTCCCTGGATCAATGTTAGGTGCCTTGCTCAGGGGCACTCCAGCCATGGATGGAGGTCTACGGAATGGTGAGGGCAAGATTCGAAACTGCAATCCTGTGATCTAGAGTCCAACTCCTGAGCGATTACACCACGGCTACTCACATGTAGTTATTCAGGGGTAACCAAGAAAACCATGGTTCGTGTCTATGGTTTAACCATGACCCCTTCCCCCCCACCATGGTTTTTTAAAAAAAGTGCTTTTGGGGTGGGCGACCATGGTTTAAAGCAAACATGTTTTATGGGGTTAAACCACAAGTTAAACCATAGTCACAAACCATGGTTGTCATGGTTACACTAAAAACCATGATTAACTATAATCCATGGTAAATCTATGGTAAAACCATGATTAGTTTTCATAGTAGACGCATGGCTGATCTTTGTAAGGGCTACCACTATCACAGTTACTGTACTAGAACAATGGTTGGTTGATAGTTCTTAGAATCACTATGAAATGTGATAGTAAAACCATGGTTACTGCATTACAACCATGGTCAATTTTTGTAAGGGTAGAGTAATCATTACATACCATGGTAGAACCATGTCACTGCTTAAAAATCACAGCAATACCATAGTAAGCTATAGTACAATTATGGTAGGTTCAGAGTACTGAGTAATCATGGCATACCATGGTAGAACCATGATAATCATAGTAATACCATAATACACCATGGTCCATTTTCGTAAGGGTCCATTCATTCTCAACCTAAAGCCTCCAAAGGTCTCCTAACCAAAAGTCTCCTAAAGGGCAGTTCACCTGACATCACATGTATCCAGGAAATGTACGGGCTTGAAGTATCTTACTCTAATAGAAGATGTTTGCTGTAGTTCTCTCACCAGCCATTCTGGTCTGATTGGCTGTACACGTCGTTTCAGCCAGTAGCATACAGATTTATCTTTGATTGACAACAGGTAAGTCAGCCCTCTGAGAACTGTGAAAGTACGGCAGCTTGGCCAGACCAAGAGCATCGCAGAGCCTTGTAGCCAGCTTGTTATGCTGCTGAGCATGAAATGCCATTGAACCTGTCATAGAACTGAGTGATTATCCATGGATTCCTACTAGTAGTGAAATGATAATAAAGTATAGCAAAGAAGAGTTTAGCTAGGTGTATTCACAGCAGAAGGCACATATTAATTACAGTAGGCATGCCTGTAGCCCCTTAATGCCTGTGGCACGCTGTAATAGACATTGAAAGTTAACTACTATAGTACTACATTACTATGACAGTGCACAGGGCCTTTAGTAATACATTACGGCTTGGTCATTGCTTTTCTGGTAACAGCTAATTTATTATGCCATGTCTTAAGGGGTTAAATGCTGTCCTGTTATTTTAACAGAAGTGTGAATCATTATAATGTTTCATCAAAGTGACTGACCTCATTGCTGCACTGTTTCATTCTACAAAAGAATTCAGTCTTAGGCAATGACGGAAGAGCATCTTTGAGTTGTTGAAAACAAAAGTGCCAGCTCAAATAAGCAAAATATTTTTTTATCAAAACCATTCAACCCTTGAAGGCGTTCAAATGGGAATGATTACTTCAGTGTTTTTGAGTCAGTGACAACAACACAAAATTCCTCTGTTACAATTTTCAAGCTTGGAAATCTGAGGTCTGGTGCGCAGCGTTTGCAGACTGAGGCTTGCTCTGTTCCAGTCAGCTCCACATCTTCTTATCAGTCATCAGATATGGACAATATTGCCTCAAGCGGTAAGTACAATGATGAACAACAACCACAGGTCAAGACAAGCTGTGTGGTAGCGGCATATGAGGCCACTGCCACTCGGGTTGCCATTTGTAGGCCATGCATATACATGTACCGTACATGTCTTTTTTCCTGAATACTACTGATGTATGACATTTTTCTGTCCTTGGGGATACCAAGCTGCACCTGTGTTTGTTGTTCCATATGAGTTTAGTTCCAGAATCAGAATCTCAATCAGTTTTTCTGGCCAAGGGCATCCATGTCAAAGATTGCATATAGATTTAGCCTATCTCTATCAACCCTCTCTGCCCTTTAGCGAAATATGACTCCCTTGGCCCCATATTATTGCATCAGCATGAACACATCTAGAAGTATAAAACAGTATGAAATACAATGCAATATAATGGACAAAAAAACAGTAAAATGTGGATCAATGCCATTCCAGTGCTATTTCTCCATCACAGAGATGATACTACATCAGCCATTAAGATTATGTGAACCCTGATACAGCTCTATTTCAACCCATGCGTAAAATTAGGGCCAGAGCAAGACTAAAAGGCATTCACACTAGTCTTTAAGGCATTTACAGTCCAGATACACATGTGGAAATACAACTCACAGAGAGGTGTGTTTAACTATGAAACACCCTGAATACAAAAATAGCATGTTCTGTATTTAATGCAACTAGCCCTGGCCATAACTAAATACAGTAAATACACAGGTCAAAAAATACAGTATTACAGTAAAATACAGTATTAATTCAATACTTAGACAGTGGTTTAACACATTATTGAGTATATTTGGTCTCAGAGTACTCTCTGAGTGTTGAATTACAACTGCATTTTACTTTTAAGACTGGCAATGATGTCTATGTTGAGGAATCTGATGTCAATGTGAAGGAAAAATGCCCTCTTCCTCAGTCGGTCTGCCTGAGGGGCCTCACAGCAGCTGACAGCTTTAAATGGCCCATTAGATATACTGCACACCCAAAATGGCAGGTCTGAATGGCCCATTACATACTGTACAGACCAAATGTGTTATTCTTTGCATTCCGTACCCTCATGTTCCACTGTACATCATCAACCGTGTGATCAGGGAGTCTGCTGTCCTGTCTCTGGCTGTCAATGTGTGTCATAGTGTGCCTGACTGAGAATCAAACGGATAGCAGCATGTGTGCAGCACACCACAGCAGGTTTGCAGATGTTTCCACAACCCCCGTCCACATCCACATCATCAAGCCAGCCGCTAGCCAAAAATGCCAGGCAGGGGTGGTGGTAGTGCACTGTGACAGGGGTGGAATACATCAAGAGAAATAACAAAAGTTGAAATTGGCAGTCAGAAAAGAATGACAATACGTTTTGGACATACAAATTAAATCTAGGTTTTGTCATGAAATGTCCGTTGAAATCATTTCTGGACTTGGTTCAGATAGCATTGCTCTGTGTGTCTACTCTGAAATGCTTCTATTTTCCAAAGTGCAGGTGCTGGATTGAGAGATGAGAATGAGAACCCTGTGTGTCTAAGCAAGCTGTCAGGAGTTGACCAGGAGACCACCATCTCAACAGCGCAAGCATGTCTCAGGATCTCAAAGGTACCAGAACACATGCACTCCTCTCTAAAATTTGAAATAAAAATGTACAACATCATTATATGTGTGTACAAGTGCATACAAATATTAAGATGACCTACAATAGATACCCATGGCGAGTTAGACTTAGACTTAGACTTCTTTATTGTCCAGTAAACTTACATGAAATGGAAAGACAAACACACATCACAGTCAACACAATTAAGAATAAATAGATATATAAGTAGATGATAAGATAAAACCTGTGAAATAAAATTAAATCCCATTACTATCCATGTCACACAGTTAAATATTAAAAACCATTTACATTTTACCATATTACTGCTAAGAGGAGCACACAGAGCTTTCTACGCTGAGTTATGATGCACTGTGTTACTGTATAAAATTTAAAATGATCAGAATACTACTGTTAAACGACTAGTGAGGAGCACATAGAGCTTATCTGCTCTCTGTTACTATGACCAGTTCTTTGTTAAGAATAGCCACAGCTGATGGGACAAATAACGGCTTGTAGCCATTCTTCCTTGCCATTGGGACTTTAAGTCTACGTCCAGATGGCAGTATCTGGAAAGCATAGTGAAGAGGGTGAGTAGGGTTCAGATAGACTTGATGAGCCTTCTTTGTTAGGGCCTGCATGTGTAAATGTGAAAGTTGCAGCTGTTTGTATCCAATGATCTTTCCAGCCTGGTTGACGATCTGGTTTGTCCTTTTGTTTGACAGAGAGGTACCCATACCATGACATAATGTTAAATGTCAGGACACAGAGTTAGTACAATTTTACCATTAAAAGGTCCTTCATGTAAATAAGACTAGGAGGAGACCAGATGCCTTGGCGCGGCTTGAGATACTGCAGAATTCGACAGTTCACCTCTTTCTTCACTAGATGGAAGCAAAGTATACCAGCATATCACACTGAAGAGATGCAGAGACATGAATATCATCAATGTACATGCCACATACACTGGCAGGAATGATCTTACATTGATGCAGTCATAGGGGCATTGATGCATTCATAATAAGTGCTGTATGTGCTTACGTATTAAGACATAGTAAGTAGTTCAATCCATGTTAGCTTTATAAAGCTGATAAATGCAGTTTGAATTTGAGATACAATGAGCCATCCTTATTGTTCATTACAGCTTTTTGGAGTAGAATACGTATTTATTTTATTGATGGAGGGCTTAGGTACATGAAAGATTAACAATGTCCCAGTGATAATATCACAGCCTGAGATAATGACAACAGTTTCGTTGTTTCATTTCCACTACTTGAGACATGTTTTTTAAAAGAAGTGGTTCATTTACTGTATGCCCAAATGTATATGGATAATAGTTATCATTAATGGTAGTGCACACAGTTCATCATATACACATGCTCTTATTATTGTGTCTCCATCTGAAGAACAAAAAAAAAGTTTTTTTCACAAAAAGGTGCATGAACCTGATTACTGACTAACTTTTGGAGACCAACCATTTTGAGAGAGCCTCAGAAGCCGGATTTTTTTTTTTTTGGACCTGTTGTGTCTTAATCAGATGGACAAGAGGACAGGGCATGTTTGGGAGAGAGGTGGGGTAGGGTTGTCAAATAACCAAGTCCAGATTCGAACCTGGGTCACCATGGGCAATGTGCCCACACGGCATGGCATATTTGCACACTTTACCACTTTGTTTTTACATTGCGATAGTAGGTGCTGGGTGTCTAAGCGTTGCACTGTGAAACTGTGGTAAAAAAAATGCCTGTGCCATGTCTGACAGACTACAGTGGGTCAGATAGGAGGCACTAATGAGCTTCTACTGTTGGCCTGGAGCACGGCCAGAGGATACCCTGGGCACCGACCAACACTTACTATTGCAGCGCCAAGACATCTGTATTGTACCACAAAAACACAACTTATTGAGGAGAAGAGAATGGTTCTCTCGCCAAGACAGCTGTATTTGGGCAAAGAAACACACATCCTGTTTTGCAGTGAAGGCTTATCTGTGCTGATAGGTGCTAAGTAACTGTCATGCCTTTCAACTTTTCAAATGTGGGGCCTCTAAAAAGGGGGAGAGAGAGAGAGAGAGAGAATGAGAGGACAACCACAGCATTTGCAAATCTTAAGTGCTGTAATGTCTAAGTACGTAGTCTGGAAGCTATAATGGGCAGCAGTAGTCGGCCAGTGAGTGCAGCATAGTGAGTCAGTGCTATGCTCACTTGCCATTCTAAATGAACCTGAGACCATTACACACAGTGTGTGTGCGTGTGCGTGTGCGTGTGCGTGTGCGTGTTTGTGTATGTATGTGCAGGGAGCTGCCAGGGAGGGACAAACAGGTCCGTTCAGGGAGAGATTGGGCCCAGAAATGGGTCGTTATTGTATTTTATGTATTGGTTTGGGGATATTTCAGGCAACATGGTAATGCTGTGTGTGAGTGAGCATGCACACGTGTGTGTGTGTGTGTGTGTGTGTGTGTGTGTGTGTGTGTGTGTGTGTGTGTGTGTGTGCGTGCGTACGTGCGTGCTTGCGTGTGTGTGTGTGTGTGTGTGAGGGACAGAGACAGAGAGAGAGAGAGAGAGAGAGAGAGAGAGAGAGAGAGAGAGAGAGAGAGACAGAGAGAGAGAGAGAGAGAGAGAGAGAGAGAGAGAGAGAGAGAGAGAGAAGGGAGGGAGAGTGAAATGAAGTGTGTGCATGCGTGCGTGCGTGCGTGCGTGCGTGCGTGCGTGCGTGCGTGCATGTCAGTGTGTGTTTCAGATCTGCAGATATCACTTGTCTTAGTGATGCAATCACTGGACCAGTCTAGTAACTGCAACAGTTAATTGTCTGTAGATATTAATATTATTAGTTATAATTCTATTTTTTTTAGCATTGTTTTACTCATACTGTCAAAGCCAAATGGTTGGGATAATACGCCCGCTGGAAAACATGATCTGCACACGTTGTGTTAATCTTCAGTCAGTGTATGTTTTACCTAATGAGAAAGAGCAGCTGTTGACTTGGTGTTTTGAGAGCGATTTCATCACATCTGAGGAGTGTAACGTCTCACTTGTCCTCACACACGCCATAACCTCTCAAGTGAGACTGAATGTAAGCACAGCGCAGCACAGCACAGCACAGTTCAGTAGCTTTCACTCACTTTGGCCAAAACTTGTCTCCCCTTTTCTTTTTTCTGCCCTGTACAGCAGCAGTGGACCACACGGAGGGGCCTATCTTAGCATTCCATACCATGTAGGGTAGTGTGCACCGCAGTCAGCGCCTCTTCTCTTCCTCCTTCTCTGCATGTAGGGTAGTTCACAGTGCCTCTCCTCTTCCTCCTCCTCTGCAGCCGTGGCCTTGTGCCTTTGCACTGGATGTGGGAGTGTTCAACCATTGAAGTGTTGAACAGGGGCTTATGGATGCTATTGAACATGCCCACGAAAGGAGGAAATTAGATATTAAGCCAGTGATTCCTACATGCTAGTATAGGGCTGATACAATACTGATGGCCAGTGACTGTAAGCCTAGTGATCGTCATCGATGCATCCCCTCCTAGCTGTAGCCTTGTGCTTTTGCACTGGATGTGGATGTGTTGAAGAGGTTTGTGGAGGCTAGTGAATATGAACACGAAAGGAGGAAATTGAAAATTAAACTAATGATTCCATCACCATACTAAACACCTGATGCAATACTTGTGGGGGTAATATCAATACTATCAGGGGTGTCAAACTCAAATTGACCAAGAGCCAAAATAAAAAAATCTGGAACGAAGTTGTGGGCCAAACTCAATATTTATTTTTTTAAAGTCCTAAAATTGTGCATACACACACTTAATACCCATATTTAAATTTCACAACAGATTCTCTTCATCGGTCAGATGGGCCTGAACATCCTCTATTGCATATTGTTGTGAGGTGTTTCATTGGCCTAGGCCCACTCATACTGTTTTCCAGATTTGGCCCCTGGGTCCGAGTTTGACATCCCTGCTTTAAATCGATACATCCCTGTTGAATAGGGCGTAGGAAGTGATTCAGTGATTCCACCAAAACTACTGATTCCACGCTAGCATGGATCTGATACAATATTGGTTGTAATTGATGGTAATATCAATACTGTAGATAATTTAGATTGATCTTCTCCTAACTGCGTCCTTGCACCTTTGCACTGATGTGGATGTGTGGAGCAGGGAGCAATGGAGGCTATACTGCACATGAACATGAAAGTTAGAAGTTAAACTAGCAGTTTCATCACTCCAGTATTCATCTGATATAATTAAAATGGTCAATAATTGTAATATCTACATACTCTATGGACATTGTGGAGCAACATACCCACCCCCAGCAGTACCTTACATATGAAATGATACCTCGAAAAGGGAGAAATTAGTATTTAGTATTAGAGTATTTATCCCCATGGCTGAAGCTTTTCTATAGCAGGAAGTATAGTGTAGGCTACTGAACTGAACACCAAAGGAAAAACATTGAAAATGAAACTAACAATTCTATATTGCCAGCATTAGTCTAATACAATTAGCTACTAATTACCAATAAATTAGAAGATGTATTATAAATTATTGTAG
>NC_085866.1:55902160-55907160 GCF_034702125.1 Engraulis encrasicolus
GCATGAACAAGGCGCTGAACCTCACATTGTGCCAGGGACTGTAACCAATACCCTGCAACTGTTAGTTGATTTGGATAAAAATGCCATACAGATGTGAGCTTAATACGGCAGGTACCTGGTTACAAAATGTGTTCCTTTTTCACTCTCTGCACTTTGGAACCGGTTCCAGGAACCGTTCCAGGTGTTGATTTCATGGCTATGTCCAATAATCACTATACTATACTATACTAAGGCAAAGTGCAGTAACTATGCAAACATTGAAACTGCAAAAAATTCCTTCAAAGCCTTGGTATTAGGTTAGATGTCGTTTTGATATCTGACAAAGATAAAGTGGGCGTAATGAACACAATTATGACAAAATATGCTGTTGTGGCACTATACCATACTATACTATACTATACTATCCTATCCTATCCTGTCCTATCCTATCCTATCCTATAATATAATATAATATAATATACTATACTATACTATACTATACTATACTGTACTGTACTGTACTGTACTGTACTATACTATACTGTGTGTACATCCAGTATACAGTATGGTTGTACTGAGCAGTGATTCGCTCCATACACTCACTAAGCTTGTGTAGATGTTGTAAGATCACTTGTGTGATCTCTGTTTTTGTTTGCACAGACACAGAGGACACTAATGGTGATTTTTCATTTAGCCGCGCTGTAGGTTGAAACACAACTGACCCCACTATTGTTGCTGTCCCTTTTCAAGTCCCTGCAAATGGCCGGCACAGGAAATTGATGTTGATCATTCTCTCTGTGCGCTTGCCAAGCCCTGATCTGTCATCTGCTTTTTATAACGCTCCGTTTCTTTCCCTGTGTAGTGAATTCTTTGACTTTGTGCACCCATGGGTGCTCTTTGTCTGCAATGTATGTTTGCTCTTTTACGTTTGTTTATTGTTTGGAAAAAAAAACAGCAGTGATTGCAGGCCTCTTCTTCTCTCTATAACAAGTGCTCTGTCCAAGTCATTGTCTCTGAGTCTGTGTTGTCCTTCTGCCTCTAACAGCTGCCTGTCAGCCCCTTTGTCCCTTAGACTCTGCATTTGGGCCTTATCAAACCAAAACACCTTGCAAATTGGTTGTAATTTTTTTGCCATGACTGCTGAGATTTGGTCCCTTCTGTTGAGCATGGCTGTCCAGACTCCCCAAGTCTGTGTGTGTGCGTGTGCGTGTGCGTGTGCGCGTGTGTGCGTGTGCGTGTGCGTGTGCGTGTGCGCGTGTGTGCGTGTGTGCCGCGCGTGCACGTGTGCGCGCGTGCACGTGTGCGTGTGTGCGCGTGTGCGCGTGCGTGTGTGCCTGCTGTCCAAACAAAAGCTGGCAGAAGTGTGATTGATTCAGAGTCCTGCATAGAGAGAGAGAAAGAGAGAGAGAGAGAGAGAGAGACTACCTGCTGACATGTACCAAAGACTTCCAAACAAACATCTGCTCTCTGCATTTGTTCTCTTGTACGTTACTGACATATTTTGTTTATTCATTCATTTGTTTTTTGTTTTGTTTTGTTTTATGTTTTCTCACTCGGGTATGGAGAGAATTAAGCGACAGAATAAGGCGAAAGAGCACTTCAAAGGCCGAGCAGAAATAATCCAGTGTGCTTATGCCAATAGAGCGTCTGCTGCGTCTGTGCAGGCAGGTGTTAAAGGTCTGCAGATGTGTTGTTTGCTCCCTCTTAAAGGGAAAATACCGCCTGGAGCAATGTATGTGTGCACCGTGGCAGCCAAAACAATTAATGCATATAGCCCTCGACTATTAGCCAAATGACTAAAACTAGGTTTTTGGGTGCCATCCCATTCTGATTGTGTGCTCTACACCTTCAGCGAGTACATATCCATACTAACAGACGGGCATAAAGTTTCCATGACGCCAGAGCACTTATCCTTTTCCTTGGGAAAATAAAAAAAAACATTAAGGGAGAGAGACAGGGGAAGGGGTAGGTTGTAGGGAGAAAGGAGAAAAGGAGGGGAGGGAGGGGGAGCAAAGAATGAATGTGTTTATTTTTAGGCGCTGAGCTTTTTGTTTATTACAGAGCCTTGGTGTGCCTGCACAGCCTGAGAGAGAGAGAGAGAGAGAGAGAGAGAGAGAGAGAGAGAGAGAGAGAGAGAGAGAGAGAGAGAGAGAGAGAGAGAGAGTACACAGCTGTGAGTGAGACTGAGGCCCTCATGTTGTACACTGTAAACACACCAACAAATCGGGATCTGTCTCAGATCTTCCTTTAGTTAGTCACACACATACTATGTGTACACATGCGTACACGCACACACACACACACACACACACACACACACACACACACACACACACACACACACACACACACACACACACACACACACACACACACACACACACACACACACACACACACACACACACACACACACACACACACACACACACACACACTTACAAGCTGACTGACCATCTGGACTGGATCCAAAGTAGCGGAACGCTGCATCTTCTGTGCAGTGATGGATCTATTTTAGTTTATTTATAGACAACACTATGCATTCCTCTGCGAGCAGGGACTTCAGGTGTGGAGTCAATCTGAAACAGACACTTTAAGAATCTAACACATACGAGAATCCTCAGAGGGCGAGAGGGAGTCGGAGGGGGTTCTTTCTCAGAACGGGGATTTTGCGGTCCGAGATTGAAATGAATGTTAAGTGCTCTTTGATGTGAGAAACAGAGCGTGGGCGTGAAATTAGCCAGTTAGCCAGGCCAGATCGAGCAGGGGAGCAGAGTCCAGCAGCAGAGAAGTCTGTGTGTGTGTGTGTGTGTGTGTGTGTGTGTGTGTGTGTGTGTGTGTGTGTGTGTGTGTGTGTGTGTGTGTGTGTGTGTGTGTGTGTGTGTGTGTGTGTGTGTGTGTGTGTGTGTGTGTGTGTGTGTGTGTGTGTGTGTGTGTGTGTGTGTGTGTGTGTGTGTGTGTGTGTGTGTGTGTGTGACAGACAGAGAGAGAGATAGATAGGTAGAGAGAGAGAGGGTGCTTTTATAGTTATGCATTGGCTACAGCATAGTGTGGAGTAGTAAGACAGTCCAGTGGGAGGTTGGTGTGTGTGTGTGTGCGTGCGTGCGTCCATGTGCATATGTGTGCATGCGTACGTGTGCATGTGTGTAGGGGGTGGGGGCTGGGTCGCTTGCTCATAGTTTCCACTGGGCAAGCTGACAAAGGTGACCAGCCAGCCTCTTCGTCAGGGCAGCAGGAAATGAGGACGTAGCACTCAGATACAAATCCAGATACAGCGCCAGTGAATCAAAATGGCAAGATATACAGGCTAGTTCTACTGAGCTCCACATAGAGTAGAGTAGAGTAGAGTACAGTAGAGTAGAGTAGAGCAGAATAGAGTAGAGCATCGCAGAATAGAGTAGAGTAGAGTAGAGAACAGATTACAGAGTCAGGAAATGAAAATGGCATGATATAGTGCGCTAAACCTACTGTGCACACTCTACTGTGTCAGCTTGAATAAAGTACAAAAAAGTAAAAAGCACTTTTATTTGTTGGTTTTTATTTCAGCATTGTATATTGTATATCCGTGAAAGGCAGTCTGGTTATCTCATAGCCCACTGTGCTGTAGGCCTACTGCACAACAACAGGTAGTAGATAGACGCCACATGGGCCAGACCAGATATATCACTCTGCTTTCTGCAGAAGAGTGAAGTCTTTTGAATTAAATGTTCAATGGAATGTTCAGTGAAACATTAAAAACATCTTCAATCTGCAAAAAGTAGAATAGAATGGAATAGTGGGTATAAGGACATGGGCTTTAGATCTCAGGGTTGCAGGTTTGAATCCTGCCCTTCCATGGTAGATGCAACATGGTCACAGTGCCAAACTAGCAGGAGATTGCGATTACAATATTTACACATGCAAATACCACGCGCAAACTCTTATCAATGTCAAATATTGGCATCAAGAATCACGACTATTAAACATACAAGATTAGATTATTTATCACAGACAGAGTTCACTTGTACAAACTGCTGTGAAACATAGATTGGTTCATTCATTCCAGTCAGCAACAGCAAACAATAGGTCTGCTGCCGCACCTCCAACTTAATGCAACATGGCCGTATTTTCTAATTCCAGACCTGAATTTGCAGGGATATCTACTCAGTCAAGATACTTACTTGTCAAGCAAGGGCAGACTGTTAAGAACCGTGGCCACATGTTTGGCTATTTAACAATGTCATATATATATATGCCGCATATACAGTATAAATAATTTGTATAACATAACAAATATATCTTGTACAACTACCACTAACAGTACAGGTCTGCTGTTGCACCTCCACTGTTCGCAACATGGGACAAATTCCAGACCTGAGTATTACAGGATATTTACTTAGCGCATGCAAACCCTTGTCAAGCAAGGGTATAAAGCACCACAGCATGTGAGCAAGTTGGGCCTACAGGGGAGATGATTTAGACACACCATAAAACAAGAGGCTGTGTTTATCCTCCACAGCACAGGCGTTTCAGTCACATCACTGTTCACTGTTCATGGGCTATTTTCATCAATTTGATGCAGTATTGTTTTTAACCCCTGGACTGGAATGTGAACACACAGGAAGGGCCGTTTAGAGTTTTTTTTTCGGGCCCAAGACAAAGTAATTTGAAAGCCCCGCACCCCCTACTCAATGCATGCAATGTAATGTGGACCCAATTCTGATCCCATCCCCATCTCCCCGGGCCTGGGACAACTGACCTTTTTGTCCTCCTCTGTCAGCTTCCCTGCACACAGGCATCTGTTCAGCCTTACAAGGCTTACGGTATAGCCTGAAGCGGCTCATTCTGGTTTTCCTCTCGATCTGTATTTTTGTTGGGTTTTTTAGTGACCGTGCACACAACTGTACCAGCAGGTGCCTTTGGTGCTAAGCCCTGTGTTTAATGGCTTCTCACGGATGCCCTCAAACTAACCAGCCAGACCAGCCGGGGCTGGGCCATGCACCAGTGATCCAGCTTTACTGTACATAGCACTGTACAGCCAC
>NC_085866.1:55914660-55992160 GCF_034702125.1 Engraulis encrasicolus
CATGTGTTCCTATTATGTTTTTGTTGCTATTGTTTTCTTTTTTTGTATCAACTGTGATTTTATGCTTTTTATTTTTTCTTTACTAATTCTCTAACATTTATTGTTCTAACCTACTTTGCTATTGTTATTATTATTATTATTATTATTACTTCTGTAATTTTTTATTTGCAAGGACTATCTTTATGACTTGTGAAGCACATTGAGTTGCCTTGTTGTATGAAATGGGCTATACAAATAAACTGCCTTGCCTTGCCTTGTACTGAGACCAGGTCAAAAAATAGGTCTCAGTACAGTTCATTTCCGAGGGGTTTGGGTACACTTGGATATAGTATGTGCAGAAAATGTGTCACAGGTCTGAGTTCCCTCAAATGACTCAAAGGGACCAGGTGTGAAAACACCATAAGTAACACTGTCTCATCACCCTACATGTAATAATGTTGGAAACACCATTGTCTCTCATTGGCTCTATTGAGTGATCCTCCCCCACAGACCTACTTAGAGCAATTGAAGGCCATGGCAAGGGAAATTTAGAGGTGGAACTATTCGACCAACTGGATGACCAATAACCCATGACCAACTGGAACTATGTTGGAAACATTATATACTTATAAAACTACTTGTAGAAACTCTTAATGACAAGACCATGCAATTGCAGACCACAATGTAACACTCATTCTTTCTACCCCAGCTGTATGAAGATGCCCTGTCAGAAAATGAGAAACTGAAATCCAGGCTTGCAGATAGCAAACAGGAGCTGGTTAAAATCCGAAATCAGTTGCAGAAGGTCACACAGGTATGTTAAGTCCCTTACCAGGTTAGTAGAGCTTCATTTCGTCAGGATAAGATTGACAGAACATTAGCCACACAGTTTTCAACTTGCAATATGGGGGGCATGTACAGAAGTTGTTTTTAATGTTTAATTATATAAAAGCCTAAGAAAGGTTTAGATTTGTAATTGTAGTTAACCTTTCTGGTGTAGTGTACTTGAAAATGTGATTATAGTGTGTGGGACATTAGTACCTCTGGTCTTTATTTGATATGAGTCCAACGCAGTTATGCTATATGAATGATACTCAATCAATGTAAAGGCAAGTCTTGTGTGTCACCTGTAGACGTTCAGGAGGCCCACGTCCTCACTAACTCTTTGATATGAGACAAACATTGGCAGTAAAAAAGAGAAAGAGATGTACAATTCTATAATCAAACATTGCAATATGATTCGTACACACCAGATTCGACCTCTAACATGGGTAACTGATGTCTAGTGGTACAGGATTTAGCTTACTTGGTAGTACATCTGCATCTGCGTCCCATCTAGGTCTTGGTTCAAAAGATCAATCCGCGATCCGCGATCCAATATCGATTCACGATTGAAAATTGCGATATCGTTTCACAACTTTGTGGATCGATCTTTTGCCGATGATTATAGGCGCTATTTTCTCAACAAACATCCTGTAGCTCTCTTTCACATTCATGTAGGCTACATGCACAACTATACACGGCCTGTTCAAGTAAATAGTGCCAGTCTTTTCCCACCTTTCTCTCTCATACCAAGTTTCCTGCTTGTTTCTTTCATACCAAGGTCTGTCATGTTTCTGTGGGCATCAAATGCTGAGATATTTTGGTTTATATAGCCGGTCTTAGAATTCTAGAAATAAATGGGTTAAAGTGACAACCCAGCAATACAGAAGATCGACATCGAATCGAATTGAATCGGATTGTGGATCGAATCGGATCGTGACCTTCTGGATTAGAAACAAATCCAAGAAATTTGGATCGATTCCCAGCCCTAGTCCCATCCCAGTTTTCCGAGAGGTTGCAACTTTGGGAGGTCACTGTTCTTAACTGGCCAGGGTGACCTCTGCTACAGTGGGTAATCTGAGTTTGACCTCAGTCTCACTGTGGTGTGAGTAAAACTTTGCCACTGAAACGGTGGAACTGGTACACCCTTTTACTCTATATATTCCAATACTGTAGCACTGCATTGCACTTCTGACTTCACTTACAAGTGGTCTTTGTTCTTTGTACTCTTATTGTGCTATGTGTGTGTGTGTGTGTGTGCATGCATGACTATGTGTGTGTGCGTGCGTGTGTGTGTGTGTGTGTGAACAAACGGTGTGAACGTTAACAGCTTTGATTTGTTTGTTCGGATGATGTTTCAGAAACAAGACCGGATATCAGAAAGATCTGGTGTATATGAATCAGAACGAAGGGTATGTGAAAAAAAAGATTTTTTACGCTTCAATTATTTAAGTAATCATAAAAAACATTATAGCCTACACCAATACAAAACAATGTTACCATCAATTGTGTGAGTTTAAAACTTCCTGTGATCTGCTGTATTGGTCATTGTCATTTCTGCCTCTGTCTCTGTCTATGTCTCTGTCTCTGTCTCTGTCTCTGTCTCTGTCTTTGTCTCTGTCTCTGTCTCTCTCTCTCTCTCTCTCTCTCTCTCTCTCTCTCTCTCTCTCTCTCTCTCTCTCTCGCTCTCTCTCTCTCTGAAGGAAAAACAAGCTCTGGAGAAAAAGGTATCGGACATGGAGGAAGAGCTGAAGGTGAGAGCCACGGAGGGGAGTCAGGGGGGGGGATAATCCCTTCTAAATTGACCCTGAGATGAGAGAGGGAGTTAGCACTAGCATGGAGCATAGCAGATAGGAATGGGACTGGTCTCTGGTCAAGGGGCAGAGAGGATCGCAGGGTTCATTACCTGCAAGCTAGACTGATCTGACCCTCTGCCAGAGAGGGAGAGCTGGAATGAGAGGGGGGGAGGGTGGAGAGAGAGAGAGGAAAAGAGAGAGAGAGAGAGACAGAGACAGAGACAGAGTTAGAGAAACAGAGAGGGAAAGAGACGGAGACAGAGGGAATCAGACAGAGGGAGATTAGGGGTCAGAGAGGGAAAGAGAAAGAGAGAGAGAGCGAGAGCGAGAGCGAGAGCGAGTGAGCAATAGAGACAGAGAACAAGAGAAAGAGACAGAAAAAGGAAAAAAAAACAATGGAAGAAGAAAGAGAGGGCTAAAGAGACTCAGCAGCAGGACACTCTGACCTAGTTCCGGGCCTCCCTGCTTATTGCGGAGCGTGTGTGTTCAGCGCTCCTACAGTATCACACAGTCCAAGCTCCCACAATTCCCTGCAGCATTCCAATTGTGATTGCACATAGCTGGCCGCCCGGCCGCTTATAAGCGAAGCGGAGATCGCAACAGGCTAAATTTGGCTGGGATTGGTGAATATGACCAAATATGCTAAAACAACACTTGACTTCCCTCGTGATTGCGCTGGACTTGCATTTAAGGACCATAAAGAGTTGTTCACATCAAGAACCGAAGTTATAACAATTACTGTGATGACTGAGAGCAGAGGGCCCAGTCTTGTCATTTGCATGAATAGCTAATTGAATGTGACAACAATGTGGATTTTAATAGGAGTTTATGAAATAGCCCGTAGATGTATCCCAGTAATATTGCACAGTGCAGTTAATGTTACATTTCTCTATGGTGTGAATGGCCCCTAAGGATTGTGATTAAAGGACAATATTAACACACACACACACACACACACACACACACACACACACACACACACACACACACACACACACACACACACACACACACACACACACACACACACACACACACACACACACACACACACACACACACACACACACACACAAATATACTCACACACACACACACAGAGGTAGTGTCCCCACATGGCATGCACAACATCAAAGGGTCTGGCACCGGATCAGCAGTTTCACGCCCTCTCTCCTGTCACATTGTCTCGGCAGCCGGCTCCAAAGACCTTTCGCTGTGGCTACCAGCCCTGAGCTGTGCTCTGATTGGATCGTTGAGAGAGGGAGGGGTGGAGCGTGGTGAGTGGCCAAGGTTATAGGGGGTTTGTTTGCTCGTGTTCGCTCACGGATGCTCTACCTGCCTAACACAGATGGTGCCTGCTTGTCACCCACCCACCCATCCACCCACTCTCTCTCTGTCTCTCTCTCGTCTCTCTCTCTGTCTCTGTCTCTGTCTCTGTCTCTCTCTCTGTCTCTCTCTCTCTCTCTCTCTCTCTCTCTCTCTCTCTCTCTCTCTCTCTCTCTCTCTCTCTCTCTCTCCCACTGCAACTGGTGCACCTTAAGGATGTTTTCTGCACAGTCACAGTGTCTGGGTGGTTGTTTTTGCACAAACACAGTGTCTGGGTCTGTTGCGATTGTTCCCTTGTGCGCAGCTCATCATTCCAGTCAGTCACTGTTTTAGCTCGAGTCACTGCAAAAAAAGGAACAAACTGGTCAGGGGGGTCATTGCAAGAGAACAGGGGTTGGCGGCAAGCCTGGTTAAGTTCACCCAGAGTGAGTTGTAAACTTCCAGATAGAAAAGACAGATGTTTTCATTCTCTTGCTAAACAAAGTGTCATGATAGTCTTATGATGAGATCATTGTTCGCTTGTTGCCTCGCCCTTCTAATACTTCTCATAGAGAGAGAGAGAAAGTGTGTCTGTCGGCTGCCACTACAAAAAAACGTATTTATTCAATCATTAAAGACATTGTAGTATCCTTCTTTGTGAAAAATTAAGAGTAGCACGTTTCCTTTTTATTCAAGCATAACAAGCTTTGTTAGAGAAGCCATTGGTATTTTTTACCTCAAAGGAAACTAGGCTCAGAGGAAACAATAGGAAGTTCACCACTTAGTCATCTAGTTAAAGGACCAATTCAGTCAATTTCAATATGCTGTTGTTGTATTGCTCACGCTACCCTTGACTTGTCAGTACCCGGTGATGCCACATTTTTCGGCTAAGCCCTTTCTGAGATATGAGCTATTCTAATGGAGGCAGCGTGGGCATTTAAAAAAAAAACATAGGCCTACTCCAAATATTTTCCCAAAAGGTACCGCTGTTTGCTAGTTGTCTGCTGATGTTGTATAACCTTGCGGATGTTTTTAGGAATAAATAAAAATGTTTTTTTGAAATGTAAACAAAGCGCTGCCCCGCTCCAACTGTATCTTACTCATTTCGTGAAGTATTCACGAAAAAAATAGATTAATTTTCGTGGTGCATTCACGTTATTGCCTGTTTTTCGTGGTAGGGCAACGAAACGTGGTAGGGCAACGAAACGCTGCCTATTCACTTGAATTGCCCGACTGTTGCCTAGCGACCCACTAGTTTGATGCCCTTTCGGTAGCCTACCGTCACATGGTAATCAAACATTTCAAACAAGCATTTTAGGGTTAGGTTTAGGGTCAAGGTTAGGGTTAAGGTTAGGGTTAAGGTTAGGGTTAGGGTTAGGTTTAGGGTTAAGTAGGGTTAAGGTTAGGGTTAGGTTTAGGTTTAGGTTTAGGTTTAGGGAACATAAGGCGTAAGTGCCGAAAGGGCGTCGAATTAGTGAGTCCCGAGTGTATCAGCAGTAGCCTGATAAACCAGACTAAATGTGGATGTCTAATTTAGTCTGGCCTCGATGCATAATACATCCGAAGATTGTTGATGAGAACAACCTTCCCTCAAAACCCTGCCCGCTTTGATTCAAAACACATCTTTGCGTTGTGCATTGGTTTGCCAGATTCATGGCATTCTGGCTTCATTGAATCATTATGCGAGGCCAGACCCACCCGTAGACAAAACATTTTGCCGTCCAGCGTGTGGCGCTGGTTCACCAGGCTATATCAGCAGTGTTCTGTCAGCACCCCCTCCCCGCCCCTGCAGACGCTTGGATAACCATAGCAGCAGTGGGGCAATTCAAGTGAATAGGCAGCGTTTCGTTGCCCTACCACGAAAAACGGGCAATAACGTGAATGCACCACGAAAATTAATCTATTTTTTTTGTGAAGACTTTACGAAAGGCGTGAGATAGGGCTCCCCCATTACAATGACCAAGATCTCGGAAAAGGCTGAAGAAGAAGAAAAAAAAACTCAGGTACTGACAAGTCCAGGGTAGTGTGAGCATTACAACTGCATGTTGAAATTGACTGAACTGGTCCTTTAAAAGGCTTGCCGCTTGTCCCTATTCTTGCAATACCACTCTATAGGGTTGTTGTGCCTTGTTTCACTCAACATAGGCCTATTTGCACTCTCGACATCACTTTCTCTGTGTCCTATTTGTGAATTGTGAGTTTCCCACGGTGAGGTTATGATGTGATGACAACAATGGCCAGCTTCCATAGGCAGTGGCATTGTTTGGTGCCATTGTAGACCTACGTATATTTTAATTTGTAGTACCCTGGATCAGCTGTCCACACTATGCAGGGTACTACAAAGTAGTAGTGGTTTTTGTTCAAGTCAGCCTCACCAGCCTGACTGCCCTGGGTTGAAATTCCCCCAAGAATTCAGGCACCAATGAAAAAAACCCACACATACACCGCATGCATCATCAGAATTAGAGTAATGTGACTAGTTGCCACCATGTGCTATGGTATACAGAGGCCTGCCTGTGAAAATATCAAAGAAACCATTGCAAGATTTGTATGACAGCTTGACTCACCACATTTAAGTTCCCAAACTTGTGTTTTCATTCAACACACACAACACTAAGTCAGGAAGTATAGTTTATCTTGTTTTGTATATATGACATGGTGTCTTTGGCTTGCCTCAGTTGATGTTGTCAGCCCCACAGTAACAGCTAATGCGCAGCCAAAGAGCCTGATTGAGGTTTACCACACGCCTGCTGTCGTAGTGGACTGCAGGCAGTTATCCATGTAAAACACAGGTTGCCGCACCACATGTGCAGACCACGTACTGACCACATCGCGGCAACTTGTGATCCTTTAATTTTCACGAGTCGGTTTCTCACTCTTCACTAGTCATTTGGGGATTGTGTGTAAGGCAGTGAGATGTGTTTACAGTGATGCAAAACGAGTGCTTTTTGCTACATTTTGCAAAGTGTGTGTTATAAATTCCTAACTGAGGGCAAAGTGATTTTCCACTATCAGTTTGACTAATTTGGTTATAGGTTTATGGATCTGTGTGAAGAGCTCCGCAAAAGCAGCCAAAGTTACAAAATAATGTGCTTTAGCAAACAGGAAAAACTGTAATTTTCCCCGTTTATTCTTGTTCTTCACTCTTCCAATGGAACACAGTGTATAGAGCCAGAGGTGATTGTGGAAAACTTTTTAACCACCGCATGGTGGGTTTTTTCACCTACAACTTATGTTTCCCAGGTTCAAAGGAACAGTGCCTTGGAAATGTCTCTTTGTGTACATTCTTTTCTTTTGTTTGCAATCCGTTGTTCTGCTTTTCTTCCTTACCGTTTCCTTCTGTTCCCCCTGTCTCTGTCTGTGTGCCCCTTCCTCTTCTTCCCCATATCTGGTGTTTTTCTGCACCTTTCCACCACTTTCTCTCACTGTCTCCGTTCTCTCTCTCTTTCCAACCTCTGCCTTGCTCTCTCTTTTTCTTTCCTTAATTTTCCATCTCTATCTGGGGGCTGTGTGTGTGTGTGTGTGTGTGTGTGTGTGTGTGTGTGTGTGTGTGTGTGTGTGTGTGTGTGTGTGTGTGTGTGTGTGTGTGTGTGTGTGTGTGTGTGTGTGTGTGTGTGTGTGTGTGTGTGTGTGTGTGTGTGTGTGTGTGCGTGCGTGCGTGCGTGCGTGCGTGCGTGCGTGCGTGCGTGCGTGCGTGCGTGCGTGCGTGCGTGTAGGCGCTTCCTGCGCTGGCCCAGGTGCAGGCGGTGCGTCAGAGTAACGAGCGTCTCCTGGCTGAGAACAGGGCCATGCTACGCGTCCTCTCCCGCCTCACTGCAAACATAGCACACCTGCCTGAGACCGAGGACCTCTAGACTCCTCTCCTCTCCTCTCCTCTCCTCTCCTCTCCTCTCCTCTCCTCTCCTCTCCTCTCCTCTCCTCTCCTCTCCTCTCCTGTGCCTCTATGATGCCCAGGGCTGCTCCTCCTCTCCTCTCTTTTCCTTTCCTCTCCTCCTCTCCTTTTCTCCACTCATTCGGCCCTGGTCTGCTGCAGCTGTCTCCTCTACTCCTCTTCACCCAATGCTCCTCATCCTCCGGTGGGCCCTCTCCTGCATCCACTTCTGTGCCCAGTGCTGCTGCTCCGATGGGTCCTCTCCTCTGCTGTGCCTCTCTGCTGTGCCCAGTGATGCTGCTGCACTACTCCTGACTCTCCAGTCTACCCTCCTCCGGTTGGCTTCTCTTGTGCCTCTCCTGTGCTCCTGCTGTGTCCACTACTTCTCCTCCACTACTCTCCAGTCTCATCTGCTGTGCATCTCCTGTCTCCCCTGTGCCCCTGCTATGCCCATCCCTACTGCGTCTCGCCAGCCCCTCTGCTCTGCTCTGCTCTGCTCAGCGCTGCTCCTCCTCTCCTCTCCTCTCCTCTCCTCTCCTCTCCTCTCCTCTCCTCTCCTCTCCTCTCCTCTCCTCTCCTATGTCCCTCCAGTTCCTCTGCCATGCCCAGTGCTGCTCCTCCTCCACTACTCTCCAGTCTCCATTCTCCACTCCACTGCCTCTGACGGCACAGCCCTCTCAGGCACGTTCCTCTCCACTGCTGTCTCTGCCACTTTACTTCACAGCTGCGTTGTGGCCCTCCGTTGCCTCCCTCTCCACCTCCACCTTTCTCTATGTCCACTGCTGCTTTTCTATGCATCTCTCTCTCTCTTCTCCACCTCCCCCTCTGTCTCTCTGTCTCTCTCTGTCTCTCTGTTTTTCTATCTCTCTCTCTCTCTGTTTCTCTCTCTCTCTCTCTCTCTCTCTCTCTCTCTCTCTCTCTCTCTCTCTCTCTCTCTCTCTCTCTCTCTCTCTCTCTGCTGCTGCTGCTTTGATCTGCCATACTATTTCTGCATCTATCACTCTGTCTCTCGCTTTCTGTATCTCTTTACCTCCCCTTCTCTTTCTATACCTCTCCCACTCTCATTCTCTCATTCTCTCCTTCTCTTTCCTTTTACTTTTCTATCTCTGCCTCTTCCTCTCTCTCTCTCTCTGTCTCTCTCTCTCTCTCTCTCTCTCTCTCTCTCTCTCTCTCTCTCTCTCTCTCTCTCTCTCTCTCTCTCTCTCTCTCTCTCTCTCTCTCTCCCCTCCCCTCTTCCCCAAAAGGCTGCTGTAGCAGTATATTATGTCTAAACTGAGGTTGGGCTTGAAATTGGCTTAATAGCGCCTCTATATCTCGTGACTAGAGTATGTAGGTAAGTTCATATTGCTGCCCCATTTTGCCTTTGGAGGACAGTATACCTCTCTTGCTCTCTTCTTCTCCTTTCCTCCCTCCATCTCTCTCTCTCTCTCTCTCTCTCTCTCTCTCTCTCTCTCTCTCTCTCTCTCTCTCTCTCTCTCTCTCTCTCTCTCTCTCCCTCTCTCGCGTGCACTCTCCTACTTCCCTTCCTTTCACCAGAACGGATGAAGGCACCCCCCTCCACCCCCTTCTGAAATTCCCCATGTGGCCGCCACAGTGGATGGAGGTATTTATAGCTCTCAGTCAGGACGCTGAATAGAAGCTAGTTGTTGTGTTTTGGGAAAAACAAGTCCCACAGCAGGACAGCTCATTAGTTATATAACAACCAAATACATAGTATGGAACAGTAGTAATATTTGAATTTACATTCATCAACTAAATAATAGCCTAATAGTAACATTTGAATAGCGCTATTACATTAGAAATATCACATTGGATTTTAATTAATACTTCTATAGTTTTCCAATTGCTGTAATGAGAGTAAGGCCCTTATTTGCTGTATAGTACACACATTCATACTCTACAGCAGGTATTTCATACAGGCCTAATAATAGACAAGCAGTCCTGACTCCTGAAATAGTTTTCTGCTGGCTCTAAAAACATCACAGCTGAGGAATATGATTACATTCATCACAGGCGTTCAGGGGAGGCACACATGCCAGCTGTCAGCATCCTCACCTGAATGCTAAAGCCCTTGCCCCTGTCTGCCTGCGTCCCTGGAAGACCTAATTTTATTACAATCTGCAAATTTTGGTATGCTGTGGGTCTGCTGTGTGTGATTTAACCAGCATGGGAGATACAGTGTGTGTGTGTGTGTGTGTGTGTGTGTGTGTGTGTGTGTGTGTGTGTGTGTGTGTGTGTGTGTGTGTGTGTGTGTGTGTGTGTGTGTGTGTGTGTGTGTGTGTGTCTGTGTGTGTGTGTGTGTGTGTGTGTGTGTGTGTGTGTGAGTGAGTGTTAGTGGTTGTGATGTGGAAAGTGTTTGCGAACATGACATGGGAAAGTGTTTGTGGTTGTGATGTAAGAAAAATGGTTGTGAATGTTACATGGGAAAGTATGGCTGTGATGTTGCAAAGGGTTTGTGATTGTGAGGTTGGGAATTGTTCGTGACGTGGGAAAGTGATTTGAGAATGTGGTTGTGAAGCGAGTAGAAGAGTGCTATGTGGGTGTAGAGAAAGAACGGGGAAAATTTTTCTCAAGATTTATGTGGCAAATTATTTTTTGACATAGCGGGCCTGTTAACTTTGTTCTCTCAGTGTGTGTGTGTGTGTGTGGGCGTGTGGGTGTGTGTGTGTGTGTGTGTGTGTGTGTGTGTGTGTGTGTGTGTGCGTGTGTGTGTGTGTGTGTGTGGGCGTGCATGCATATCATTGCCAGTATGCGTTTGTAGATGAAACTTTAAAGTCTTGATTATAATGGCCCCCAATGCATGGCATGAGCATGTTATGTGTTTTTTCAACTCGGTTCAAAGAACCTAATTGATACGACTCTTTGTAGTAGTAATCGAAAGGTTTACAGATGAACACCAAGTCCTCACTATTGACTTGCACAAAAAAATCTGTAAAACGTCTGTTCTGGACCAAGAGTCGAGTCAATGGAGAAAGTTTTGATCAGCTGTCTCCACTGGCACCTTCACTAAATCACAGGAAGTGCATTCTTTTAAAGGTTGGATAACACTGCATGCTGTGGAATTTACGTTGGTAATGCTATGAATATAGATGCATGTTAAAGGAACACTAAGCAGTTCATGTTTGACTGCCCCTACAGGTTGGTAGTGGAATTGCCTCTTATGCAGTACAGATACAAGTTACAAGTTTAACAACATCATAAACACTATCTGAAGCTTGAAAACAGCTACTTAGTATTAGCCTGGGAAATTATTCAGATCAGAAAGACAACATGCCTGCTCCTCCAAAAATGGAGGTCTAAGCTAGGGAGCCAATTAGTGGGAGGGGTGGAAAGGTGATGACGCACACTACTTGACAAACAGACAGAAGCTTATTCGTAATGCCCAATAAGATGCCAAGAGGTAATCATAAACAGCGCATTTCCTATGAGAGATTGCATAAGTTGGCTCCAGACTATCCAAGCATGCTTAGTGTTGATTTAACTGTATCATTGGATAGACATCTCTAAGTCCTGGTGTTCTCTGACTGTGCATTCTTCCTCTGTTTATTCCTATTGACAGGTTCTGAATGAGCTCAAGTCAGACAATCAGCGACTGAAGGATGAAAATGGAGCCTTGATCCGTGTCATCAGCAAGTTATCCAAATAAGCCAATGACCAAGAGTCACACACACACACCCACACACACACACACACACACACACACACACACACACACACACACACACACACACACACACACACACACACACACACACACACACACACACTCACACTCACACACACAAATACTTACTCCTCGGACCAACACGCAACACCTTCTATCCCGTGTCAGAGTTTGTGTGTCAGTTTTTCTTTGGGGAAGTGTACACTGGTTAGTGGTGTTTCTTTAGCGCTAGATAATAATCAGGGACAGAAATGCACAAGCAATACTTACCATCCAAATATTCAACCTGTAATATTATTGAAACATACAGCTTTAGTGGCAACAATACAGACCAATTCTGTACATGCCACACCAAGTGGATATAGCGAAACTGTAAAAAAAAAAAAAAAAAAATAAAAAAAAAAAAAATAGTTGGCATCTGTGCCTTGTCTGTAAAAGGTGTTTTAATTGGTGCGTCAACTGAAAAAAACTAGAACTACCAAAAAGGGACAAAATACGAGGCGCACAATGACTGATGCAAACCAATTGTATTTTCAAGCTGAAAAAACATTAACTAGAGAGAAAACAATGACCGAAACGTTTGTTCAGTTCAAAATGGGCTAGGCCTGAAACATTTGTACTTCCAGTTTATGTGTGCCTTATTTCTTTTTCTCCTTTTGGTGGTTCTAGCAGACGGTTCTAGCCATAAACAAGAAGAATCACTGCACAGGGGTGGACTTGACTTAATTGCTTTTTATAAAAAAAATGAAGAAAAAATGAATATTAAGAAATAAAAAAGAAGCAAAATCAAATCCACTTGTGTGCGGTGATTCTTCTTGTTTCCCTTGGATTACTGATGACTGCACTTCAGCAGCACCTGGAAACTAGCTGTGCATAGGAGCTCCAGATATTTGAATACCACATGGAACCATATCAGTCAACCAGCTGAGCCTGATCTCGAGAAATTGCGTCCAATTTCTCACGTAAACCAACATCCGAGATTGCGTTTATATTCAGACACGTTCCCTGCTGTCTAGTGCACATAGATAGCTTCTGATTGGTCTAGCTAGTGTGCCCTTCCTTAAACCATCCCTAAACCTAACCTTTCACAGACAGCTGCATGACCACTGCGCATGTGTGTCAACGGGAATGCGTCGTAATCTGGACGCAATTTCAGTTTGTGGTTTGCGTGAGAAAATAGACGCAATTCCTTCGAGATCATGTAGACCAGCCATGCACATGGTGATCAGCCACAGGCTTGGTCTCACCACTTCACAGGCACTGCTCAACATCACATCACACAGGCTTTGGAGGTACTTTGGGTATCTCAGGCCTAGGATGCCTTTAGCTGTGTGCGTGTGTGCGTGCGTGCGTGCGTGCGTGCGTGCGTGCGTGCGTGCGTGCGTGCGTGCGTGCGTGCATCTGTCTGTCTGTCTGTCTGTCTGTCTGTCTGTCTGTCTGTCTGTCTGTCTGTCTGTCTGTCTGTCTGTCTGCCTGTCTGTTTGTTTGTCTGTCTGTGTGTTTGTCTGTCTGTCTGTGTGTTTGTCTGCATGTGTTTTTATGAGACTCTATGCACGTGTGTGTGTGTTTTACACAGCACATACCGTAAGGTAACTGTTTCTCTTAGTCCAGAAAAAAAAAACATTTCTAAATGTTTGTTTCTCAATAAGCCTTTCATGTTTACAAGACAGCACATATACACATACAAAGACATTTTGAAAATATTGCAAAATAAACATTTATGGAGATTTGGGAGGGACGGGGCGGGAGGTGGGGTCACATGCCACTTTTTGATGATATTGATTATGTTTCATTATTTATGGTGTCTGCTTAGAGCTTCTATATGTACTATATGTAATATATTTTCACTTAAATATTTATCTATCAAAGGCATTTTATACGACAGTTCCACTTTAGATGTGAATGTAAATGCACAAGAATGTATTACACTACAGTATATGATCACCAGATCCTGATTCCTTTTTGTTATCAGTTTGCATGGTACTTTAGATCAAAAGATGCAAAATGCAAAAAAATCCATTCAATGCCTTGATAATAAAATGTTTTCATGCAGTTCTGTGTCAGTTGAATAATTGTGGTAATTAACATGGCAATCTCATTTGCAGAGTAAGTGTTTGCACATACTGTTGTAGAAAGACTACAGAAGAAGTAGGCAACACTACTCTTTTGCTGATGCTCAAAGTTCACAGAAAGCACCAGAGATGAACAAGTCATATACTTCTCTCTTCTTGGTCTTCATGGTCTTCATGTCCTGTTTTTGCAGAACTTTGCTGCCCCCTGCCTGTCATGGTTACTTGAACATGTGTACGGCATCCATGCATGACGGATGATCATGCAAGTACACAACAAATCTGTGTGTGTGTGTGTGTGTGTGTGTTGGTGCGCATGCGTGCGTGCGTGTGTGTGTGTGTGTGTGTGTGTGTGTGTGTGTGTGTGTGTGTGTGTGTGTGTGTGTGTGTGTGTGTGTGTGTGTGTGTGTGTGTGTGCGCACACGCACACGCACATGCACACGCACTGCCACTCACACTTATGCATGTGTGTGATGTCTGAATGCTGTTATGTTTGCCTGATCAGTCAATTGAGTTGTTCATGAAGTCAGTTCAGCTCGGCCTATGCAGCCTCATCTGAGGGTTGGTGTTTGCCATGAGATACGTATAGAGAATGAGACAGACACAGGCGGACAGGCAGAGAGGGGATTCACCATATCCTGTCAGTGCCACAATACAGATAGCATGATGAATATCCATAATAGTTACAGTTACCTCATGTTACAGTAATAAATGATGTGACATCCAACTCATTAGCCAATGACCACAAATGAGACAAACATATTTAAAAGGCCTTTATTTTTTCATATTTGTTTAGTACAGAGCTTGTAACAGTTATGTTAGATTTCGTGTTGAGATATTTGGTTCCCTTGAGGTCTTTACAAGGATTGGTGATGCTCGTCACAACTACAAAACCAGACGGGTATTCCAGCAAACTAGCAGAAGCTAACCAGGAGGTAATGGTAAATCAGCTGATAGAAGAGCCTGGCGTCCTCATTTTCACAAATAAGTGACGCCTGCAGGCCATCTATTAGCAGGTTTATCACTATATGTAGGGTCGGCATAGCCAGGTTTCTGTTCCTGGAATTACCATTCTGGTCACAAGGTGTTGTGAGCAACATGTTTTGCAAAGTGTCCAGTCAAGGGCTAAAGCATGCAATCCACACTAGGCACCACACTACTGACATGGAAACACAGACCACAGCACGTCTAGACAGGAATAAGAAACTAGGCTTGGAGGACAATGCCATACGCTCCTCTGCCTCTCAAAGGAAGTCCGAAAACAAAACAAATAAACAAACAGTTAAACCTACAAACGAACGACAAACAATCAGTCAAATTAACAAAATAAAGCACAAGGCAGTTTAGCCAGAGGAACCAAAAAACTGGTTTTGTGTAACTTATTTAAGTCTATCAATGGTGACGCAGTGGCAGAGAAGTGGTCTCATGAATGGCAGTTTTCAGCACTTTTTTTGCGGTTTGACAGACATTGCAGATCAGGCTATAAGCTTTTATGTCTCGTTGAAGCCTCCGTTCTTGGTCTCAGAAACTGAGAAGAACTCGAAAGTGTTCAACAAATGAAAGCTCACTAGATGGATGTATTGTTTTCTAACACATGATCACTTGAATGCCACAGCATTGCAATGGTGAAAGAAAAAAAAAAACAGATGGAATGTTGTTGTGGAATAGATTTTTTTATATATATTTATACTATATGTATTTCTTTTACACCCCCAGTTTCTTTTCACAAAATTAAATTAAGACAGCAAAGACAAACACAAAGCAATGATTTAATTAGAAATGTGCTAATTGTTACTTTGAGCTCTCTGTCCCTCGCCCCTGTTCCCTTTTACTAGAACACAATGCACGTGATGATGCAACATTCCAAATCAACCGTCTGCATTGTTTTAACATGGCCACCATGAGTATAAATAATTATTTCTTCATACAAACAGCAATACATATCTGACCGTGACAGAAACACCAACAGAATAAACCAAATAAACAAATAAATAAATAACATCTAATTGCACAAAGTCACACCACTTGACATCTAGGAATTCTTCCACATATAAATGAATTCTATCCATGCTCACATTGGCTGACTGGACAGAAGTGCTATTGCACAGCTCCCGACCATGAGTCTATAAAGGGCCTATGCTTTATTGTTTGAAGCTAACACACGCACAGGCACAGGCACAGGCACACACACACACACACACACACACACACACACACACACACACACACACACACACACACACACACACACACACACACACACACACACACACACACACACACACACACACACACACACACACACACACACACACACACACCAGCAGAGAGTCCTATGCTGATCAAAGCAACTAGTGCCACCGTGGCTGAGTTACCAGCTTGTGGCTGATTGACACTAAAAACATGGGGCAGAGATGATTTACTATGTATGGGTGGCACACATTGTAGAGATCCTGAACTACCAAAGTAACTTACATACTCTGCGTACCGTTAGTAGGCAGAGCTGGATCAACAACTACTTTTGTGACGGCCCGCCAAAAACAGAAGCGTCTTCAAATATGCATGGCACGAAAAGAGTAACAGAATAACAAAGCACTTTATTCATAAATAAATAGTTAAATAAACACACATATTAAGCTGGAAGCCTTTTCCTCATTTGTGGGGTAGGGAATGGAAGGGTACCATAGTCGAGGATAATAATTCATTGCACGTGCGGCCAAAGCAGAACACATATTGTAAATGGAATGTTTACGAAACACACAGGCCTTTGTGAATGAACATTTCAATTAAATCTACACAACTGAGCTCTATCGCACTAGTGCTCAAATCTTATGGCTTTATTTTTATATTCAACAATTTGTTTTCACGCACACCTGCACACATACCACTCGACAACTCACACACACACACACACACACACACACACACACACACACACACACACACACACACACACACACACACACACACACACACACACACACTCAGTCATCTTGTGCATACACCCACACGTCTGCAAACACACACGTGTTAACACTCATTCACACATACATTTATACACACACACACACAAAGTTTAATACATACATACACAGTTATGTATGTATATTGGCTAGTAAAATGCTGTAAGTAAAATGTGGTCTGTAGCATAGTAAATCACATCAACATAAACGTTAGAAAAAAGCTAAAAATAAGGGGACTCCAAGGTTTAAGATTCTTCTTCATTTTTTTCCATATGGGATGGTCTCCTTGTGCGAACATGGTAAGCATATTACCAATGTGAAAATCACTATTAAACTTGGTCCAAAAAATTACTTGTTTTGATGACATAATGTCAAAACAATGGCAGTGAAGACGACATAGGTATATCATTGGCACAGATCATACTAGAAGTGTGATTCCTCAGAGGACAACCACACTATTTATTCCCCACTGGTAAACCAGCTCATATGATTAACTGTAATAAAGTCACTTAGTATGATGGCAGTTAACTTGTGTTTCCCAACAATGTGCTATCACAGGCATAAGATCTAAACATATACAATATACTATATGTTAAATATACTGTATTGTTATTCTGTATGAGCATCCTACAGTTAGATCTTGGAGTCCCCTCGACTTTGATCAACATATTCATCAACATATTCATCACTTGTAAGAACATATTTGGCAAGAGGACACACAAACATTGTAAATCATTTTGATATAAAAGAAAAGTCATTACAAACTAACAAAATGAAACGAATACATCAAAAATATTCAACAACAAAGCATGCGGCTACGTCTTCTTACATGAATTCACACTTAGTATGTTTTGAACAACTCTGCTTTCTGTATGGATGTGCAGGCCTGGATAGAAACTGGCGATCAGTTTTATTCACATTCTCTCCTCAATACGCCCTCGATACTCATCCAATGGAAAATAAATACACATTTCATTTCTTTTCTTCTTTTCTTTTCATTTTTTTTTAGAAAATATACAGTGCATTTTCCCCACTCCTGTTTGCTATTAAAATGACATATGACACCTACTAACGCACAACACACTTTTTGCATTGTCTCTACAACATGCTCATTTTATAGTATTTTTTTAATAGAAACATGCAGTTCAACAGGTAGGAACTATGCATATATAGAGGCAAAACTACACACCTATGTGGTTATTTGATTGCATTTTGGTGTTTTCTTCTTATTGTGTTGATTCTGAGAAAAGACGGGAGACACCCAACGCAAAGAAAAAGACAGAGTCTCTCCTGAAGGACCATGACCCCTTGCAGTAGCAGGTGGGGAGACTTAACGTAAAATAAATTAAAACAAACATTAACATTAATCAATGGCTGGTTAACATAATAAATATAGCTTTCTTATGGTCCCAGAGGATACATAAACCATTTAAAGAATCTAAGTGTTAAACTGCACTTTTCTATCCCTTGACTTTAATTAATAGTTCTTCAGTTACCGAACTGCCTGGAGCAGTGCTTAGCAACATTTGAACAAAACAACATTTTGAATCTTGACTTCTTAAAACTATTGTTGAGACGATACATAAATATTTACTCAGAACATTTATCGCTTAGTTGGTATTTAAACATATCACGATAAGTTGTGTTATCAAATCTTGAAAAATATTGGCAGAGTATTCCAATTGACTTGGACAAACCTCCAAGTTCTGAAGCAAATTCCACACCCATTAAATTTGGCAAACTGTACATTACACGTTCAACCAAGTATAAATCGTATTATTCCAAATTAGAAATGAATTGCCACAATATGCTCACGCTTAAGTAAGGTCCACAAGCTTGCTCATCAGTGGTATCACCAGCTGTTTTGTGGTGTGTTTTTGACAACTGTACAAAAACTGTGGACAAAAGGCGAAAAGTCTGATTTGGTGTGTGTTGATGCACACATACAACTGCACAAAATGTTGCAAAACTTCAGCTATGTCCACAGCACATCCAGCAGTTACATCTAGTAGTGCAATAGAATAGATTCTGTCGTTTGGTAATTGGTGTATGCAAGATCACAGGCAACAGTGCCCTCCTCAGTTAACTTCCCATGGGAAATAATAGACAGAAAAAAAAATGAATGAAATGATATATTAAGGAATGAGGCGATAGATATACATACATATATATTTTTTAAAATAATATGTATATATATATTTTTTGTACAGCTATTGCTGACACAGAAGAACGTACGAATAAGATTAAGGTTTGAACTAAGTAAATATCTAGAGCCTAGCACGTGGTCTCGCTAGCTAACTACTTGAGAATGTGTGTGTGAGTTCAATAAAGAGTAATAAGCCACCCGAGGTCACTGTAACAAAAAATGGCAGTAGATGGTGGGCTAATAACCTGATTGACTTCACCCAACATAAACCTGAAGCAGACAGTCTACCGTACTCCTTGCGTACTCCTAGCGTACTTCTAGCATACTTCTACTGTACTCCTAGTGTACTCCTAGTGTACTCCTGGGGTACTCCTAGTGTTACAAACAATAGAATATGTAATATGACTTATTTAAAGTGCTTTAGGCATAAACATGACAAGTTTCATGTGAACTCAAAAAGGAACAAAGACAAAAAGAAATAAAAAAGAAATAAAATAAAAAAACATCAAATTTGAAGGCGTCCCTGGCAGTTGAGAATTGCTTTAATGTTACAAGGCTTGTCTCCTTTGTTGTCTTATAGACAGTTACAGGATTTTTTTATCTTTATTTTTTTTGTTTTTCGGAAGTAGAACTCATTGTAAGTTTCTCGAGAGCTAGAGGCGCAGTTCTCGAGCGTCTATTCTGTCTGCTGTGTGTTGGATGGGAGAGGTGGTAGATTGCAGGCAGTGGAGAACAACAGCTGATGACTGAGAGAGGAATGGTGGGTGCACTAAACTGTGACGGTATTTCCTATGTGTAGAATATACTACTTTTTTCTCTACATGTTGTGGAAAGGTAAGGTGAGGTAAGGTAAAGCTCAGTAGAACTAAGGTGTGTGCTATACTGTGTATCAAAGTACATACTATGGTCAGTCAGACTCAGAGTCTTTGATGGCAGTTTCTATTATTATTTTTTTATTATTATTATTATTAATAATAATATTGTTGTTGGTGTTGTTGTTGTTGTTGTTGTTATTATTATGTTTTGCCTACAGACAGTAAGTTGCTAATTATGCTAGTGACACGTTTTTAGAAATTAGTTTGGAAACCATGGGCCTACACATCCTACTGTTGTGGTGACAGCGTATCTGGGACATGACGCAGATGCATCTTACTGACTTGTGCACATGCGCATTACTGTAGGAGTCCATGTGTTTTCCCCCCTGACTCCCCACCGTGTGCTCTGTCCATGTCTTGTGTTGCTTTCCGAAGGGGCACATTTGGAAAAGTGTCTATCAATTTGAGGGTGCCAGTGAGAAGTTGGAAGGGAGAGACTGTTGATGTGATTGTGTGTGTGTGTGTGTGTGTGTGTGTGTGTGTGTGCGTGTGCGTGTGCGTGTGCGTGTGCGTGTGCGTGTGCGTGTGCGTGTGTGCGTGTGAGAGAGGACGAGACGGTGTGGTGATGTGGTACAGAAGTGTGTGTGTCAGTGTTTGTGTCTGCATGCACACATATACACATACACATACACATTATGCACGTGTGTGTGCTTGTGTGTGCGCGTATGTGTGTGTGTGTGTGTGTGTGTGTGTGTGTGTGTGTGTGTGTGTGTGTGTGTGTGTGTGTGTGTGTGTGTGTGTGTGTGTGTGTGTGAGAGTGAGCAGTGAGGTGTGAAGTGGTTTACTTCTTGGCAGTGAGGCCGGCCAGCTCTGCATCCACCTCTTCCTCCGGCCTGAGTGGGTGCCACTGGGCGATGGGGCGCCGCGGGTTGGACACCATGTCCGACCAGTGCCGCAGCTCGCCACCCTTCGCCTTGCTGCCCACAAAAATCTTGCCGATGGCATCGTTCTTGCCAATCTTGTCGTAGTCCAGCACTGTAATCACGGCTACGATTTTCTGTGTGTGAATGAACAAATAAGATGAGCCACAAAAACAGAAGGAAGTGAAACCAAACATAACAATTATTGAGTCAGCGTTGGCCCAAACAAGGCTGTCATTAAAAACACTTGGCTGTGAACAAGTTAAACACGAGCACGTGAATCAGACTGGAGGAGGTTAGATAGATTATGTGAATTATTGCGAATGAAGTCGGCATTTCTGGGCATCCAGATAAAACACAGCATTCAAAACTCTTATGCTTTGGGAAAACTACAACCTGTATACCTACTGTAAGTATATCTGGGCGAGAGAGTCTACAAAACCATATTTTAACCTGCCTGCTGACTTCTTGTCCTGAATACAAAATTAGGCCCTTTTCTTTCTAAATAAACACTGTGACAGAACTGAAATTACACGTCCTTGCATCTCCATTGATATCACTTCATCTCTTTCTCTATTTTTTCTCTTAAAAAAAAAATCTCCATCTGGTCTTGTTTGCTTGCTACCTAGATATACGTCAATGGGTTCTGAATACAACATTAGGGGTTTACTTCTTTCAAGACGAACACTTGATGAAACTGATATTACAAGATGTTACATCTTTATTGCTCTGCACTGATGTCTTCATTGATGGCTTTTTTACCTGCAGCTGGTCCTGTGGTATCTCGAAGCTGAAGGACTCATTGTAGTAGGGGTTCAGAGTGTTCTTTTTCACCGTAGTCTTCTTCTTCTTCAGCCTCTTGCCGTTCTGCAGTAAGTGAATCTTCACATAGGGATCTGAGAACAAAGAAGGTACATGAGTCATAAGCTGTGACAGTTAATAAAAAATTACACACTCCTTTCCGCTTGGTTTCACTAGCAAATCCCCTGGATGTCTTGGCAGCACTCTTTTAACTCCATATTTGTTTCCCCCCCACTCTCAAATCCTACATACACGGGCAATCCATATTAGCTAGTGTGACGTCAAACTCTTTCTTGGCAGCTGTTTATGCTGCTGGCATGCTTTTATTTGGGGCAAGCATTTATCCCTGCCGCTTTGACGCTCTTCTCTTCATACATTATTCAGTGTTTGTCAGTGCTTGTCGCTGCAATTATCTATGTTTCCAGAGGGTGGCGCCTGTACGGGCCCTGGCTGATGGGAGGGATGCTGCTGCTGTTGCTGCTGCTGCTTCTGCGGCTGCAACTCATTGGAGAGGGGGACTGCGGAGTCAGCACGTGAGTGCAATCATTCTGCATGGGTAACGGCATGGGGAAAGGGTATAGTGACGTGTGCAATGCAGCAGAGGACAGCCGAACAGCATAGGTCGGGGGATGCAGCGAAATGTGCAACATCAGAAAAAAAGAGACTGAAGAAAAATTGCTCACATATGCTTATATTTATATAGCTCTTTGTAGCCTGCAGCTTTTATCATGTGATGCAAACAGAATGGAAGCCAAACCACTGCACCATTGCTACAAAGACCATACCGTGGGGAAAATGTGTGGGGGGAAAAAAGAAGTCAATGCAAAAACAATTGTAGTGACAGTTTCTTGGTGTTGCAAATTAGGTTTCCAATAAAAAAGCGGGTTAAAAGTGGGTTACCTGACAGCCCTCCCACATCCATCTTCTTGAGATTCTTAGCCTCTAGGATGCAAATCGTCAGTTTGCCGGCCGTGGGCACATATCGCAGAGAAACACAGATGTCACCCAGCTTCTCCGGCTGAGGTTTTGTGTGGGTGGAGGATCCGTGGAGAAATAGAAGAGAAAGCATGAGAGAGAGAGAGAGAGAGAGAGAGAGAGAGAGAGAGAGAGAGAGAGAGAGAGAGAGAGAGAGAGAGAGAGAGAGAGAGAGAGAGAGAGAGAGAGAGAGAGATTGCATTTATATACACACATATTAGTTCCTTCAGCAGTCACTTCATGTTAAATAAACTCATAGTACTCAGGGACAAGTATTGCCAATACACATTTTCTGCACTTTAATAAATGAAACGCCCAGGAGAACTGCAGCAGAAATCAATGCTGTGCGCCTTATGTAAGCTAAAGCTAATGCCTTCCAATATCTCCCAGTCTAATATCTTATAAGAAGTAATTGCTTCTTGAAATCGACTCTCCGCATTACAATAATGCTGTTAGCAACAGCTAATCAGTAATTTTGATTAGGGATCATCTAGGAGGAAATAGCCAATTTTCTGTACCAAAAAATGTAGTCCCCTATTTCAGAGATCATAAATATGCATTTTTGGCAATGAATGAACAGATATGTTGTACGGTATGAAATGAAAGAAGAACACTGTTACAGACGTAATTACAATGCTAGAAGTATGATGTTACATAGTTGTAACTAGTGTTGTACCTGAACTATTTCACTGAACTACAGTTCATGAACTAGTTCATAAATTGGGTAAACATGAACTGAATGCACACTATTTACAGCCTGATGAACAAACTATGAATGAGTTCATTCTGTTGCCTGCGAACAAACTACATGCCGCTTCATTTAATAGGGTGCCGCATTTCCTTAATGTTCATGTGAAAACCCAGCCAAATACATTGTACAGAGCCATAATAATAATGGGCTACATCTAACACATATATTTTCAATTGCTGCCTGTGGTGTAATGTAGTCTTTACTAAAGATATTGAACAATATGGTTCACAACAACCTCTTGCAAAAATAAGGAACCATGAACTAGTACATTTTTGGAACGATCTATTAACTATAAGTAGGTGTATACAAAGTTAATTTTGAAATGTTTGAACTGAACTTTCAACTAGGGCCTGTAACCTCAGCAATGAATTGAGCAGCCGTGGCCTAGTAGTTAGAGCAGGGGGCTAGAGATCAGAGGGTTGTAGCTTCTAATTCTACGTTTACCTTCGCTACACCTCCATCCATGACTGAAATGGCCTTGAGCAAGCCCCCTAATGCCACATTGCTCCAGGGACTATAACTAATGCTGTGTAAATAACTGTAAATAGCTTTGGATAAAAGCATCAGTTAAGTGAAATGTAATGTAATGAAATGCAACAGTACCTCCTCCTTCTCTGCACTGTCCAGGTCCCTCCACTGCTCGATGGGCTGGGCCAGGTCCAGCTCTTTCATCTGAATTCTGATCTCCCCGATGATGTCGTGCTTGGAAAAGCGGTCAAAGTCGTAGACGGCCATCACCAGAGTCTTGCCGCCCATCTCTTGGAAGGGCATCTAGCCATCCAAAGGAAATGGACAAAGAAGGAAGGAATCAGTTGAGCTTTATCGGCAAAGCATGAATGTCAGTTGCCTTGTCAGTAGTATGCGCAGTCTAACCCTCTCCTTCCTAAATCCCTATAACATCTCACTCTTCTGATAGCAGCCTCAAGTGACAAGAGGGGCGCAGTCATAAATAGGAATGTGTCAAGCCCTTCTCGACAATTCCACTGGAAGGCTTTCCTCAAAATCGGTTCAAATGCCCTGATGTGGAAATTTAATGACAGCACAGTTCAGTTGTCAAGGTACGGTAGCCTACGCCACAGAAAAATCTAAATCCCACCTGGCTTACGGTGTATGTCATATATGTATGTCATATTCTGGCCAGCTGCCCAAAAGCTCTTGTGGACGGGCGCTTCATGTGGAAACACGATAAGGTTCTCACCGAGGTCGCCAAGTGAGTTGAACTGCAGAGAAACATCATCAACAGTTACCAGCACCACCAAGATTCACCAGCTTCCATCTCGAAGGCAGCAAGCTTCCAAAGACAAAGAGACCCAGCAGTCTACCATCTATGCTGCACTGCGCAACAGATTGGGAGCTGCATGTAGATCTCAAGAAGAAGCTGGTATTTCCTCAGGAGGTTGTGGAAACTACCCTCTGACCGGATATGATTCTTCTTTCCAGGAGTACAAAGTTCATTCTAGCCAAACTCAGTGCCCTGGGAAGACAGGCTAGCCATATCCCATTAGGCAAATAAGGCTAAATATCAGGACCTAGTGGCAGAGGCAAACCTTGCTGGGTAGCATGCCACCCTCTTTCCAATTGAGGTCGGCGCCCAGGGTTGTCCTACAACGTCTGTGCGCAATTTTCTGTAGAAGATTGGACTTGCCACCAAGCAACTGCGGAAAGCTATCAGGAAGATAGCCTCAACGGCCGAAACTAGTTCCAGGTGGCTGTGGCTGTCAAGGAATCGTAGCTGGACCCCTCCGGCAGGTGAAGACTAACTCTGACACCTGAGTTACCTGCTGAGGATGCAGAAGGGGTCCCTAGGAACACCACTGCATCATTTTGAGCTTCAACATCCACATCCTAAGTTACTCCTGCAGTCTAGGCTTGAAGCAAAGCATCTTCAGTGTTTATCTCATACTGTATCATTTAACCCAGTGGCTTCTGGAGTTGGATCACTGCAGTGTATTCTACACCATGTTTTAAATATTCTATAGCCTTTTTCGAACAAACACCCTCTGAACCTCATCATAAAGCATCCCATCATAAGCCTGCTGTAGAGCTCAGCCCCCGTTGAGAAACACTACTTTACACAGAAAGTCTGCTACAGTGTCTGTAGGAGAAGCAGTATTCTATGCAGAAAGACTGCTACAGTGTGTAATATTCTACATCGACAGACTGCTACAGCATCTGTAGGGCTCCATTGGAAGATTGGCTTGCCAAATGCTCAGACCGTGTCTTGTGGGAATGGCATAGTCTGGTCATAGTCATACTAATCCATATATTACAGTACATGCACGGGTGAGGCCTAAATGCAATTTCATTGTGTGCAGTGAGCACTGTGTGCTGTGGAGTGCTTGGTCACAATGACAATGGGAGTTATGTGGGCTTTCACTTACATCGGCATGGGGAAAGCCCCCTGACCCTGCAAACTGCAATGCTTTCATTGTCTTCAGTGTGAATTGCATACACATTGGCTTCAGTGTTAGTACAGTGGCAGCGGGTAAAGGGCTGCTAGTCTACTTAGCCTGACATCAGACACATGGCAATGGCTCCAATATCTTGGAGAATGAATCTCTACAAATCTATACAAGTACAAATCTTCAACACTTTCATAGTAGGCATTATAGGGAATAGGAGTTGAAAGGGGGAAAGTCGGACATGCTGGTTTCATGAAATGCTGTCGTCAGCCCTATGCGATTTACCATTGTATTCACTTTCTTCTGCACTTACATGGCGAGAATGGGGAATGTGAGCTGGAAAGAGCAAATGTCAGACATGAAATCAATTGGCCTTGGTGAATCCTAGAATACGCTGATTTTACCTTGAAGTTGAAGGTCTCATTGAAGGTTGGGTTGAGCGTTTTCTTGTGCACCTTGGTATCAAACTTCTGCTTCTTGTCAGGCAGGATGAAAACCTTGACGTAGGGGTCGGAAGTACCGCCACCATCCATGGCGATCAGGTCTGCTGCTTGCAGAATGCCGACAGTCAGCTACAGGGAAGTAGGATGGGAGAGAAGGGTGGAGAGGAGAATACAGTTTTATAGGAAGCACGGCAGCATACGCCGAGAGAGAGAGAGAGCGAGAGAGAGAGAGAGAGAGAGAGAGAGAGAGAGAGAGAGAGAGAGAGAGAGAGAGAGAGAGAGAGGGAGAGAGAAAAGAAGAAGAAGAAGAAGGGAAGGAGAGAATTCCAGCAGTGAGGCGGGGAAGGAACAGGAGGGAAAGGATATAGGAGGACTATGATTGTCCAAGAAATAATGGAAATATACACGAACACATTGTGTGTTACAGTTTGTTAAGGTTTCATACACACAATATGTGATTGGAAATCAAAAGAATCAGCACAGCTTCATAGGTAGCACTGTACACAGAGAAGGGGAGGAAGATAGTAGAGCAGAAGAAGATGAGGCTTTTTAGGTAGCACTGTAAGCTGAGACAAGCAGCAATGAAGGAGGGGAGAGGAGTATGAAGCTTTCTAGGTACTGCCTGCCAGAAGAAGGAGCAAATGGGTTGGAAGAATATAGTATTAGGCTTTAAAGGAAGCACTGTAGGGCAAGGCAAGGCACAGTAAAGCAAAACATGTTTTATTTATACGTGCATTTCATTTCAGACAGCGAGGCAATTCAATGTGCTTCACATAAAAGAAAAGAATAAAAATATTTTAAGAGATGAAATGCTGAGAGAGGGAGGAAGTGAGGAGAGGAGGACAAGGTTATATTCTGTAGGTAGCACTATTAGCTGAGAAAGGGATGTAAGAAAGAGAGGAGGAGGGGGTTTTATAGGTAACACTATGTGCTGAAAGATGAAGGAGAGGAGAGTAGAGGAGAGGAGAGAGGGAGGCAGGATGGAGGGGAGAGGAGAGGGGGATGAGGTATTTTAAGGGAGGAAAAGAGAAGGGGTTCAGGGATTACTGTAGGTAGCACTATGCGCTGAGAGATGGAGGAAGGGAGGAAAGGAGAGGACGAAGAGGCGTTATTGGGGGGAAGAAAAGAGGCCGCTATGCTACGTGTCTGGCCACAGCACTGTGGGATAAAAAAAAAAAAACATTACTAAGAAGCGATAGCACCGACTGCCATGAAAAATGGGGTTGTCTACAGCCTTCGCAACACTACACAATGTCTACGGCTCTCCTTTCCTTTCCTCTCCTCTCCTCTCCTCTCCTCTCCTCTCCTCTCCTCTCCTCTCCTCTCCTCTCCTCTCCTCTCCTCTCCTCTCCTCTCCTCTCCTCTCCTCTCCTCTCCTCTCCTCTCCTCTCCTCTTACTGTCTACTACTCCCCACTCCTCTCCATTTCTTTACTCTCGCTCTTGTTGTTTATTCCTGTCACTTCCCCTCTCTGCTCATCCAGGCTGAGAAGGGAAGATGCTGGCGGAAAGAGAAGCCAGCAGTGAGCAGTGGGGGATTTTTTTTTTCCTGCTACTGCTATACTGCTACTGCTGCAGTGTTGTTTGCTTTGCAAGGAAGCTGACAGGGGGGGGCAAAGGGCTCAGTTGTTCCAGGCCCAGAGAGAAGGGGGCCCAGAATTCGGTTCTCATGACTCCGTATGTACTGAGTGGTGAGGGGGGTCCCTCTCGGATGATTTTGTCCTGGGTCCAGCCAAAGCTGCCAGTGGCCCTGAGTGTGGTTGTTTGGTTGCAGAAATGGAAAAAGCCACCAAAACATCATGGGGCAGCGCTGCTGTCGGCTGGCATTAGACTCATGGCGCTCTGCTCTCCCGCAACTGCAATATTCTTGCACACTTGGCTTAATGACTACGTAATGTCGCCTGTGGAACACATGCACCCTCAAGAAATATACCACACTCCAGTGAGCCCCCTTTCAAATAGTAGCGCAGGCCTGCTGACAGATTTTGCCAGGCCCATGACAAAGTCTTCTGAAAGCGCCCCCATCCAGTGCGTATAATTTATGTAATGACATTCCAATTCTGGGGCCCCTCTCTCCCTGGGTCCGGGACAGCTGACCCAGTTTCCCTGATAGCACACCCCCAGATGTAGTTCATGTAGCACAGCACAGCACAGCAGAGCACGTTCTGTGGATGTCTGTCTAGTTATTTATTTAGCCGTTTATTAATTTATGAACTGGCTTTGTGCTGGCTGACTGACTGCTGACTGCATAACGAAACAAACCTTGTTGTCGCCAAAGTCGTAGTCCAGAGAGAATTGCAGCTTTCCAAGCTTCTCCTTCTCTTTCGGCTCCTCTTCCTTCTCCTCCAACATGTCTTTCTCAGGGATGTCATCATCGTCGTCATCGTCATCCTGAGGTTTCTGTTCAACATGAACAAGGGACAGGAGAGGGAGCGCGAGTTAGTGCCTGTGTAGAGGAGCACTGTCGTCTTCTTTAATGTCAGTCTGAGCTTGACTAATTGGTCGACACTACCTACCTGTAGCAGGTGGGCTTAATCTAGGATTTACCTGGTCAAAATTAGGACCAAGGTTTATTTTACGTGTGTGTGTGTGTGTGTGTACTGGGTTTAGTAATGACCATGTGTGCAACATGACTTGATTTCACTTTTTTTCTATCGTGACGCCATTTTGTGGTGGTGGAGGATTCTCAGTGACTCACATAAGATGTGGCAGCACCACACGGTGCCCTTAACATCTTTTTTTTACTTTTCTTTTCTTGGATGTATTTTTTTTTTCTTTCAATATTGGATCTGGCAGTTGTGTTTTATGTGGTTGAGAGTATGCTTGTAATGTTGATTTTGTTGAAGTAAAAAGGAAAACAAAGCATTCAAAGTAAATAATGTCTGAACATTTGGATCTATAGCAGCGCAAGATGTATACAGTATACAATGTATCTATGGTAGATGTATATATGTTTGTTGTAGGCAATGCAGTGTCTAATTTTACCTGTATACCATAGTGTGTGACATAACATACCAAGTGATCCTCAAACATTCATCAAAATGCTCTAATTACGATACATTATCTTCCACTAATTATCACTGTTGACATGCAGTGACTTACTCCCGTGTAATTAACACCTAATCGCTGCCAAATTTGTGTCCAATATTTTGATTAAAAATGACAAGGGAATTAAAATTATTATCCAACAACTGTAGCAAGGGGTACTGGACTGGGATAACTGAGGTGTGTTACGCGGCTTACGCGGTTACCTCTTCAAACTAAACTAAACGTATACTGATGAGAAAAGTGAACGCAAAATATTGAAAAAAAATCTGATCGGCATGAAGACTGCCTGCCCAGCATCCTGGAAAACAACAACAACAATAAACACACAACAGCAACAACAGAAAAACAAAAAAATAGGCATCACAACTTGCATGGGACACAGAAAACAGAATAGCACTTTAACAGAAAAAAATGCACAAGTAAAGTTAATTATAAAATATAGCATGATGTAGAACTAGATTTAAATGTAGCATTACATTAACCATGTAGGCTATTACTTTTTAGTATATATTTTCTGTCCAGTGTTCTATATAGTACTGTATAGAATGTAGTGTTTATATATGAATAATTTATTTCATTTATGTAGGATAAGAAAAAAATCTAAAAATACAGCTGGTCTCACTATGGCGTTGCTGCCATGGTCCATAAACTGATCAGTGATGTTGGCGATACGATACAACTGCATAAAGAACACAAGGACAGCAGAGCACCAAAAACACACCGACACATCAACACATGCACTAGCACTATCTCTCTCTCTCTCTCTCTCTCTCTCTCTCTCTCTCTCTCTCTCTCTCTCTCTCTCTCTCTCTCTCTCTCTCTCTCTCTCTCTCTCTCTCGCTATCTCTCTCTCTCTCACATACACACAAACACACACACATACGCACACACACACACAAGCGCACGCGCACACACATACAGAAAAATAAATCCATTCACATATCAAAAACACTGCATGCAAAGCCACAAAATGCAAAAATAAAAAACTACATCAAAACAAAACAAAACTAAATATTGGGCAAAGTCAGTGCAGTCGCCAAACAAGAGTGATGAAATAACATTACTCTGTTCTACCCCAGCACGATCCCTACAGTGTGATCCATACCAAATGTAATGCAGTAGAAGAATGGGAATGCAAGAACCAAACACCCAGAGTTTGGCATTCCTCTAAAAATGTGAACTGCATAAAACATTCATTAGATGACATGCTATTTGGGGAGGCCAAACCATTCATTCTAGCAGCGGTGGAAAATGGAGTAAAGAGAACAGTCAGGGACACATTTAGCTCCCATAATGGCGTCTTCGCATCAATTGGTGCGCAAAGAAAGCACTGGAATTTAATTAATTCAGTGAATGAATGCCAAGGGTTTGCTGTTTTATTGGAGAATACGCTGGCTCCTCTTAAATTAGAATTGTTCAGAGAATTTGTAAATTGCTGTTTGAAATTGGAATTTCTTAGACAAAATTATTCTGTATTTTTTTTCTACTATAGTTCAAATTCAGACCGTATAATTCGTACACTGCTACACTTTTGGCTGTCCTTGTTCAGGCACCCAAATTACTGGTTGAACCAGTACCTAAAAGGATATTTCATCAGAAATTTCCTGGAAAAAATGAACCAGGGGCTGAAGCAGAGGGAGCACTTATGGGTTTATCTGTAAACCACAGGGCCGCATGAATGCAACCTATGCAAATCAATGATGACGCAGCAAGGAAGCGTCTGACAGGGCTGCTCTCAAGGGCAATCTTGTCACTATGATAGAGATAACAAAAAATATTGGTCTCCAAAAATATGGAGATTGAGGGGGAGCCTGAACTGAGTGCAGAAATTAAATGGAATACCCTTGAAACAAAATCGCCTAATTGAGTCAGAATGTAAATTTTCCACCCCACCAATTTAATTCTGCACAGGCCTGCCTCGACAACCAAAATTGGCCACGCCGACTAAGTACTAAATCCTCTTTACACTCAAATGGGTCATTGAGGAACAAAAGTTACTCTCAAGTCAGGTTTTGATCATTCTCTTGTTCTACCTACTGTAGTTAAAGGGCGTGTGTTGGTACTTGTCAAAAATTGCAATTAGTATTTTCACCAAGCAAATACCATTCACTAAAACATCAACATCTGTATTTTTTCAGATGTCAATAAACCATCTTTTATGCAGTACAGAGGGCTTGTGAAGTCTTCTGTTCAAGGCTGAATGATCTCTATGATTTTGGAGCCTAATTGACAAATCACCAACCACACCCTTTAAACATGCATGTTAGTGAACTTAGGTGTGTTGCGTTCATTGTGCACATCATTCACATTACCGATTGCTTGATGGGTTATCAAGACCAATGAAAACATAATATACAGTATGCATTTCCACTATCAAAATGTCATTTGGCTCTCGTTCATCAGTCAAGTCAGTCACCCCACAGTTCTAGAGCACGCTGGGGTTCCGTCCAGGCATTGCAGTTCTCTTGTGGCATGGCATAACAGTGGGATGCGAAGCAGCTCAAGAACTTGCCTCTAGCTAGTCAAGCACCCCCAGTATCCTAAAGCTTGCAAGACTACAGAGGAGAAGGCGATAGCAGTCATTCCCATAACCGCCCACACATAACCAACCCCCCACCCATCCACCCACTCACAATCCAGCAACCAACAACCACCCGCCCGCCTGCCCGCCCGCCCGCCCGCTCACTCCCCCATCCAGCCCAGCACCCCTCCCTTGGTCTACGCTTACTGCAAGCGGCCAGAGAGGGGCACGTCGAGCCGGTGAGTTCAGACCTACCGTTGGCAGAGAGGTCCCCCACAGTCAAGATACACGGCGCACGCACACACAAAGACAAAAAGCAGGAAGGATGGAAGGAGAGCAGAGGAGAGCAGAAGAGAAGAGGTAGAAATTGAACTCACAGAAACCAGCAAACAGACAACCCAAAGGTTAGGGGAATCAGAAGAACTGAAGCAGATACTACAACAACAACAACAGTATGTGGGGGCTCCATTTGTAGAATGTTTCACATTCTTTAGTGTCGTTCAGTTTCTGCACATTTAGCATTGGATGATTTTTAACCTAACAATGTTCTACAGTTGTGTAGCTGTCAATAAAATGCTATGTTACATAATCAATATAGACACAGGGCCTATCTCAAGATAGGCCTACCTAATTAGTTGCACGTACATTTTAGAAACTTAAGCTAGTTGGGAAAAATAATTTTAGTTAAGTGATACCCCTCAGCATGCAGAAACTATCCTTAACCTCTAAAAGAGGAGAGCATTGAGGACTACATAGAAAAATGTTGGGATACATAGTGAATACAGGTTAGATTATGCTCATTTATTATAGTTCAACCATGCTCCGCAGGGCTGTATGCATATTGAGAATGAAAACTAGATATAACATTGTCAATAGCATTGTCAATACATTGAGTGGACCTAGAGAGGATAGAATAGAAAAGTGATGTGAATCTTGATCGAGCCTTGATTCCAAAGGGAAACTGGTCAACTCCATTAGCAAAAAAGTGGTCTAAGGAAAGCAACCCAGTGCTGTTTTAAACTGCAGATGGCTTTGCTCTTGTAAAACTGTTGGACCAGCTGAGCTGGGAAATGTGTACAGGCTGATTGCAGCCCCTATATATTTCATTAGATGTTACATTTATGCAGTAATACTAGCGTTCACATGTTATGAATATTAGAATATCATCAACATATTTTCACGTGTCCATATTGCTATCTAGAATACAATAATACAGCATAATTCTACCAGCATTTAACTATGGTAAATGTGCAAAAACTGAACAGGATTAAGGAATGAGCAAGCATTTTACAAATGGTGCCCTGTAACAGTGAGAGATACTCCACAGTGGGGGAGGGTAGAGAAATGACACCACATGACTCCAGAGGCTCAGCAACGGGCAATCACGGATACATTACTTCTCATTAGCCCCTGTCGCGAAGCGACTAAAGCTAAGAAGTTCACAGTTCTGAATGTGATAATGGAACTTAGTGGTTGGCTGAAAAAAATCTCTAATTCCCTAATTCCCTAAAAAAAACTGCTTCCAATTGATCTCATAGTCTGTGAAGATTGGAGTATGTTGGATGATTGAGGGTTGAGTATGTTTGTATAGGCCTCCTGGCATTATTGTTCTAGTGATTATTTCTGATCGATGCTGCAAATTAGAGAATGGTGCCATTTCTCACTTGCCCCAAAGCACAAGAAATAAATACCACCAAAGACTTTCACTGAAATACAGAATTACAGAATCACCACACAGTAAGTGAAAGCACAAGATATTCCATGGCATCTAAATTACAATAAAGTAGTAAAAAATTGTTTCAAGTCTCCTTGTTGAAAAGTACAAATCAGCTTAATATAGTTTCATGTATCACATGATTTATCACCATTTTGATACGATTGATGAAGGAAGTGATATGATTATTTTTCTTTCCAAATGCAAACGAGGGGGTAAAGTCTGTCATGGCCTTGATGTTTTTTTTTTCTCATGGCCCAATTATTAAATGAACGATTAAACTCTATAAGAATGTGCTTTCAGTTGTTTTAAACATTTAAACACAAGAGGACTCTGTCTAGATTACCACTCTTGGGCTGACATTGTGTAGAGAAACAAAATGTCAAATGGTTGTCTGCAGGTAAATAATATGTGAGATACACACATATGCATGGAAGGTGTGAAGATGTCTGAAGCGGTGTGTGTGTGTGTGTGTGTGTGTGTGTGTGTGTGTGTGTGTGTGTGTGTGTGTGTGTGTGTGTGTGTGTGTGTGTGTGTGTGTGTGTGTGTGTGTGTGTGTGTGTGTGTGTGTGTGTTGCATGTGATGTCCATACCTCTCCCTTCATGTTCTTCATGCCCATCTCCCCCTTGCCCTTCTTGCCCTTCTTGTTCTTCTTCTTCTTGCAGCAGCACTTCTTCACGATGCAGAAGCAACACGTCACCACCAGCATGATGGCCACGATGGCTATGGCCGCAATGGCCCACGTTGGCACTAGTATAGGAGACATGCGTTGCGCGTGCGTGCGCGCACACACACACACACACACACACACACACACACACACACACACACACACACACACACACACACACACACACACACACACACACACACACACACACACACAGACACACACACACACACACACACACACACACACACACACACACACACACACACACACACACACACACACACACACACACACACACCGACGCATGATCATACATACACACGTGCTCATACACAAATACACACATATAAATACATATACACAAATACACATATAAACACACACACCCAGACCAATACACACACACACACACACACACACACACACACACACACACACACACACACACACACACACACACACACACACACACACACACACACACACACACACACACACAAAGAAAAGCACAGACATAAAGAGGTTTTAAAATCTCACAACAAAGTTATGTGTGCTATACTGGCCGGACATTAAAATAATTAGGTTCCCTCCAAATTAGATTTCACTGTCGCCATTAGCAACACTAGGCCTTTCCTTTTCAATCAACAATGGATCGATACCAAATAATTTAATTTGAATGTCAGACGGTGGCTGCAAAACAAGTCATTGCCGTTGCCATTGCCACTGGACATTTTAATTATAGCCACCCATCCATGTGCTTGGATAGAAGGTATGTCATTACAAGAGGGTTATACTTGTTTGGGGACAAGAAAAAAAAACATCATGAATTATTTTATGTTGAACAAACACACAAAAAATATCAATCACAATACAGGTCATGAAAATGTCTCAAGCAACATGTTTGGACCGTTATTTTTTGAGTTCCAAATAAATTCATAGGTTCATGTAAATGTGTCATGTTTGTTGTCTGTATTGGTGCGTGGTTCCAGGATTGATAAAGTATCTGTATTACTGCTGAATGTTTATGTGGACTTTTGGACATCAAACCTGTAGACTGAACAAGCAACACATTTTTGTATATTACACATGGACCTTTAACCCATTTAAGCCTAAACCGCCTGCAAAAAAACACCTGCTGAATGCCTAAGCCCTTTCTGGGAAAAGGTGCCCTTGGCCTATAGAAACCTAAATATCTCAACCTCCGAAGCACATAAAATGACATAAATAGCATTTAAAAGCTAGGACCCTTGCAGTAGAATCATGCAGCTCTAACATACCTACATTTTTAGTAAAAAAAACCCAATCCCAAATATTTTTCTGTCATGCACTGAACCTTCAAAGACAAACAACAACAACAGAACACCCACACATACACAAACATGTCACTCACGTGGAATCTTGGTCATTTCGTTGAGGAACTTGTTCTTTATGTCTCCGAACATGTCCTTGTTGACCGCAGTGGAGTTGTCGGCTGGCGTGGAGCTCTGGCCTGGGGCTACTGTCATGGCCCCCGTCGGCTCTGAGCCCACCATTGGCTCCGGCTTAGGCTTCAGCAGGTTGAACTTCATTTTCGGTTGCTAGGTTGCAGTGAGTGGTGAGTCCAGTCAGTGCCTACTGGATAAACAATAACAACATAACAGGAACATGAGGGGGGGAAATATGTACTGTATACTGGACAAGCAGCAGGCAGTGTAAGAAACAGGAAAGAGAAAGATGTTCCTACTGGATCAAGAACAACAGTCAAAGCAAATAAATAAATAATACTTCCTACTTGATGATAAAAAAAATCAGTCTAGGCCTACCATACACATAAGAAAATTTGTTCATATTGGATATAGTAGATGTGGCAGAAGACATAAAACATATTGTAACCTGAACGCAGAAAATCCTTATTTTCTAATGCCATTCCAATGCCATTCCAAACCTCATACTTGCAGTAAGGGCAGTATGAGGTTTAGCAACATTAGTTGTGGGGCAGCCATAACCTAGTGGTTACGGAGGTGGACATAAGATCAGAGAGTTGCAGATTCGTATTCCACCCAGTCCTCCACCTCCATCCCTGGCTGAAGTGTCTATGAGCTAGGCACCTAACCCCACATTCCCCCATGCAGGGACTGTAATCATTCAATACCCTGTAAATAATTCCTGTAACTTATGTTGTATATAGAAGCATCAGTTAAGTGTAATGCAATGTAATGTGATGTAACATTATGTATGCATGGTCCTTTTTGTTAGTTTGGCTGAGGAGTGTTGCTGTTTGGATGCTGCAGAAGACATCCCAAAGGAGACAGAAGAGGCCTGTCTGGGTCAAAACATGCCTTGTCTCAAAAAACAAACATGATCCCAACACGACCTCATATTTTTTTGTCTCAATGGATGAAGACAGACACTAGTTAAAACAACACAGATATTTGAACAAAGGTAGTATTATTAGTTATTTGCAAGATAACATCACATATCAGTGCATGAGAGTGCTGGTTGTCGGAGTCCACCCCCACAACCCTCCTAAAAATTATTCTAGGTCAAGCTGAGTTGAATAACTAACATGAATATCTGGCCCTGTGGGGACCCTCTACACTGAAAGGCAAAATAGCTGCAGAACGTAGCATCACTTTGACCGGAGAGTGTCTTTAATGCATGTAAATGAGCTAGCAGGAGAGCGATAAGGGTGTATAGCTACAATAATGAGAGGGCACTTTCCCCCCATGAGCCCGCTGAAATGACAGTCATATGGCCGTACAAAATGGACGCCACATTTTTCAAGTGTCAATTCTCTGCTCCAGTGATGGATATCGTGTTGGTCTGAGGCTTGAATTATTCAAGACCTGGCAGCCACCACAGGAAGACAGATGTCACAACTATAAGTTTATGTACATAATACAATATATTATACAGCCATGCAACGGTTTTGGTTATTATTTGTCAACATAAATATTTCTGAGTGAGCTGGCTTGTATAGAAGTCTATAATTAAACATATATCCGATACTTGCCTACAGTAGGCTATGCATGCTCTTCCCTATGTGTTAAGCAGAGGAAACAATGGCTGATGAAATGAAGTGACATGCAGTGAAATATAAGCAGTGAGGCGTGTGCTGTGTGATGCTAATGAGAAGGCCACAGAGGATGACTCAGAATGACCTCGGCAGCAGACCAAAAATACAAACTTTCAAAAGCACACTCAACCAGATTTATGATCAAAACACCACACACAGAAACCCCCAGAGTAGGAGCAGTGTTGTTGTTGCTGATGCTCCAAACATAATGTCATTACCAGGGTGCGATTTGTCGTAAAACAAGAAGGGGGTATATGTTTCAAATGTTGAGCAATATCAATGGAATTACATTAAACTGTGATTAAAATCATCAGAAAAAGTGGTGATATCAAAACCAGAGGAGGGGACAATCCCCCCCATCCCCCCTACAAATCGCACCCTGGTCATTAGTCTACATTATATTTCGCAGATGTTTGCACACAAAGCGACTTACAGAGGACATAATCAGTAGCATGCAAATATAATTTAGCTGCTCATTCACAATGACAATACATTCTTAAATATTGAATCCCATGATATTTTTTTCTACGTTTCAGCAAACCAAATATATTTTTGTTTTGTGCACATATTATACTGTTGGGAGACCTCTGTGCACATCAGGTTTGAAAGAGGTGAGACCTGATTGATCTTTTTGAAGGAAGGACAATTGCCTTTCTTGGCCCTCATGAATTACATGCTAATGTGCTCAGGTGGCTGGATGTCTTCAAATACTGTTACTGGTCAGGTAGGTGAATATATTCAGACATTTTCAAAGGAGGCAAAGGGTTAAGTTGTCCCTGGCCCAGGTAGAGTTTGGGCACAGAATTGGGTCCCCATTATATTGGATGTATTGAGTGTGTAGTTTGGTCATTCGAATGCCTTTGTCCCAGGCCTAGCCAAAGCTGTCAGCAATCACTTATCATTCAAGAGACTCTTTCAGTTCAGACCACTGGACGAGGAGTTCAGTGGGCATTGAACTTTGTTTTTGTTTTTTTGTTTTTTACAAAAGGTCCTTTTTTAACTGAGTAAAAATCTGTCATAGCAAGGTGAAACCTCCTCAATCTTTTTGAAAGAAGGCCATTTGCCTACCTTGGCCCTCCATGCTAATGTGTTCAGGTGGCGGTAAGCTTTTAATTTAACATGCAATAGACTTGAGATCAGAGGGCACTCGACTTCGTTTTTTAAGTGCCATTTTTAGAAATAAAGAAATATAGAGGGGTGAGGCCATCTTCAATCTTTTTGAATGAAGGCCAACAGCCTACACCTTAGCTTGCATGAAATCCATGCTAATGTGTACCTGACGGCTCCTTTATGGCCAGGAAGTCATCAGGGACATTCAGAGTGGGGGAAAGGATGGGGGGGTCATTCCCTGAAGGTAATCTGAGACAGCTTGGGTGATTGAAAAAAACGTCCTGGCAAACAATCAATAGCCTCCTTAATGGTTTCATCAAAACTGGGCGCTTTTGTCTCGAACTAAGCTAGCCTGATTTAAGTATCGGAGGTACACAGAAATAGCACTTACTACAGCACAGCACTGTTACAGCAAATCCCACTGCTTCCTCTGCGGCCGTAGTGAAATGGGATTGGCGGTCTGTGTTGTTTGCTAATCAATGAGACAAACAATGGCACCGCAGGCTGAGTATGTCACTGTCTGCCTGCCTGCAATGTCAAAAAGTCAAATCTCATTGTCTGTCCATCGTGAGGTGATGTAGATTGACCAGGGATAAAACATCCACTGCAATGCAGTTTGGTAAAACAATAAGACCTAATGTAACTTATTACCACAGCGATCTCTATTGCCATGAACTGTGTAGTTTGTTGAGGCATGGGGTGATTTTCACAGCCGATTTCATGCTTGCAATAAATTATGGTTTGACTCGAAAAAAGGGTCGAAGTAATCTTTCTTATATTTAACCTGGCGCTGACCAAATTCCCCAGACAGTCCACAAGACACGCCTGGAACACAAGCTCATTTACTGTGAGAAACCAGGGTTAGTATGGAACTGCCACTGCAGTACAGTGCAGTATTATAGCAATGGGCCAACTATGAAAAAACACAGAGATGAATCTCAGACATTCTCATATCTTTTGTCTTTCAGGGAACGACATTCCTGTCTTTTCTGTCATACTACCACTAAAATAAGCAATGTTTCAAGTGTTCTTCTCATTTTCCCACTACACACCACTTTTTCTCTTTAAGCACTTCCCCCTTATAATATGCCATGACTGTAATTCATGTCATCAGTTAGACCATGACAGCAAAGGTACTATTGGTAGGGTGTCTCTATGCACCTAAACTGTATTCAAGCTTAGTTGTACTACCTGTGCTCCCTGTAGCCTACTTACCTATATAAGGGCGTTGTGTCTTTATTTTCAACGTTTGCACTGATGATGGTCTGCTGTGACTGAAACATTTGCAGTTGTCTTGGGTAGCACTTTTATTTATTCTCTAAAATAATACAAAAGTATTGCAATGGCATTAAGTTTCCCTTGCTTGCTCTCAACTCTACAGAGAGTAGTGAGGACTTCCTCGTATTAAGGACCACGGACAGCGCGTCTTTGTCCGATCATGCTATAAAACAAGCATGCGTATGCATACACATGCAGGAATGTGTTTATTTACTGTTTCGACATTCCCCTCCTCATGTGATCAGCGTGGAGTGGGACAACTGATGAGCGGAGCACGGCCAGCTGTTCTGCTACAGTACAGCACAGGTACCCTGACAATGACTAATTACTATAGTAGGACACAGCAGCACAAGCAAGCAGACAGGCAGGCAGGCAGGCAGGCAGGCAGGCAAGCATCTCCCTTCCTCCCTCCTTATGCCACCACATACTACACACACTACACTAGCCTGCAGTAGGACAGCACAGCTGTTGGGAGAGTCTCCGTGGGTTGTTAAATTAAGAATAACAAGTGCCTTGCATATATGCGCATGCAGAACTTGCCGTTCTGCCCTATTTTTTAACGAACAATTGTCCATTCTCTCTCTCTCTCCTCTCTCTCTCTCTATCTCTGCAAACTGAAGTAATAATGATGATGATGATGATGATGATGATGATGATGATGATGATGATGATGATGATGATGATGATGGTGATGGTGTGTGCGTCTGTGTGTGCATAGGCGCACATGTGTGTGTGTGTGTGTGTGTGTGTGTGTGTGTGTGTGTGTGTGTGTGTGTGTGTGTGTGTGTGTGTGTGTGTGTGTGTGTGTGTGTGTGTGTGTGTGTGTGTGTGTGTGAGAGAGAGATAGAGTGTGTGTGTGCGTGTGTATCTGTGAAGGGCGGATTAGTTGATTTTACATTTGAATGCATCAAGCCTGATTTCACCTAGCAGAGTTCCTCAGGTATGACTTTATCGGTTTTGTAAGACTTCCTGCATATAAATGAGCTCAATGTGAAATATTCTGACGTAGCCTAAATGGCTTGGCAAAAAATAACTTCTTGAATAAATCACTGAGCTCAGAGAAAGTTACAGCACTGAAGGTTTTAGATTGCGTAACTAGATGCAGCAAACTGACAATGATCTAGGGGTTGTGCTTTCTTGAAAACAGATCTACATGACAAATGATATCTGTGACAGCTCCCTTTGCACTTGCTTGTCTGCAATGGCTTGATGTTAATCCCGCCACCAATAATGTGGTTTAATTAAAGTTTGTAATTGCTTTAATTAACCCATTCCTCCTATTCCACACCAACTAATGTCAACCTCTGCCACATGACGCCTTAGTTATAAATGTTAAATGTACTCATTGATCATTTGTTCATTATGAGTTTCCAGTTGTTCAATAAAAGTCTTCACTGTTAGTTGAATGCTTCTTTTCATGACCTTTTTGACTCCTCACTTCTACAATGCCCATTCAGGGCAACACCAGTTTATGGTGCAACACCAATTACTGACCTCTACGTGACCTCCGTATTGCCACAGCGACCCTCTGACATCCCGTCCTGCCCACTCACAAAAGAGGGGAAAGAGGCACCGTTGCATGACATGAACATCTGCTGTCCTCCCTTTATGGATATTTACATACATTGTCACTAGAGATGCACAAGATCCAAGATCCGGTTCCGGATCCGGCATGATAATAGGGTTTTTCACAGGATCCGGATCCGGCAGGATCTTAAGCGGTGGATCCGGTATCCGGCAGTTACCTAAAAATCAAGATCTGGTGCATCTCTAGCCTAGGTTTTTCAGTCAGTCTTTCACAATCCCAATTGCTGCATGGAGTGAAAGAACTTTGGAAGCGGCCAGTGATGGCAGTGTGGCAGTAAGCCAATGAGTCTAAAAAATAGTTTGAGCCAACGTAATAAAATGGGCTCACGTGTGCGAGTAGGCTATGTGTTTCAACCCTTTCGTAGGATCCGGTATCTGGTACCGGATCCGGCGGGATCCTAAAAGTCAGGATCCGGTGCATCTCTAATTGTCACACAGATAGTAAGGCTTTTGCTACTAGTGTACATGTGTTGACTATATATAAGCGCCTGCCTCACAATGTGTTTTTATTGACAATGCCATGACCCATAGACATACCCTATGTATGGCCATCTCGCACAGGTCCATTGCACATGTGTTATATGATACAAGACACAATATGTAATATGCAAGATACAATATTGATCTAAGACACAGACTTCAGTTATACTTCAATATACTGTATAGCACTGTGTTCTGTGTTGGGTCTATAACAAATCATCTCATGGAGGAAGTCTTGCTCTCTCTATAATAAAATCAAGTGCCATTAGTGGTACATTGGTTAAATATTAGATAATATTTGCACCAAGGTAAAATAGAGCTTGCAATTTAGTGGTTTTACCCTTGCCTGTACTTATGACTGCACACAGTTATACCACACATCGTGGTTGGAAGGGGTTAGGAACAAAGGTGCAGAAAAGTGTGCAAAAGGAGCAGCTCAGTTCCACCAGTCCCCTCCCAAAGGACACCCCTCCCCCCACCATCCCACCACCCCTTCCGCCTACCCCCACGCTCTGCAGAGCAGGTGCAAACCAAAACGACCTAGCTTTGCCATGGACCACTGGTAACCTTGCATAGAGGCAAATACAACCTGACAATGACATGGCTGACAATAGGAGCACTTTGCAGATTAATTTTACACTGTTTTCTATATGTCATGACAGCTTTACAAGGTAGCCACAGCGCGATACGAAAGAGAGAGAGAGAGAGAGAGAGAGAGAGAGAGAGAGAGAGAGAGAGAGAGAGAGAGAAACAGAGACAGAGACAGAGACAGAGACAGAGAGAGTGAGCCTTAGAGAGAACAAGCGAGCGGGGAGAGGTACAAGACAAAGATCTTATTTCTGCCCTGCTCCAATTTCAACAGGGGAGAAATAAATATTGCCAGATGGATGCAGTATTGGATTTGCCTTCACTCTTGCAAATGTGCAGCTGGAGATATTACAGCAAATTTGGTTGTATCAGATAAGGTGGAGGTTTATGAAAGACAACAAAACGTACATGAAGATCTCCAAGCAGATCTGCCACAAGGAAAACGTTTTACAGTTGTGTGCAGTTCAAAGAAGAAGAAGTAGGAGACAGTTTACCGTAAAAAAAAATGCAGTGTTACCTGTAATTCAACTCTTAGAGAATCTGGGACCAAATACACTCAAGAATTGACACTTGAATTAACACTACACACAGTGTTGAATTAACACTGCATTTTTTATTGTAATCTTATAAGTAGAGTGTCAGATACCGCACAAATGAGGCTGGCTTGGCAACAAAACATCAGTGGTATATACAGTGTTCAGGGGTTAGGGGTAGCTGGAGTGGAGAGAGATTTAGTAAATGACCTTAACTCCAGATGCAATCGAGCCAGGAAAGTGGAAAGTGGCTTTGGTATGGCAACACCTGGAGGGTATTTTATTTCCTCTCACAACGTTGATTTAATTTGACTAAAGTGCAATCACCGAGACCTGAGAGAGGTAAACAGAGGGGGTTGAGGGTGGTGGTGGGAGAGGTCGTGTGTGTTGATAGGGAAGGGTGTGGTGCGAGAGGTAAACAGAATGGTTGAGGGGTGGTGGAGGGAGTGTGGGTGAATGGGGAGAGGGTGCGGTGGACTGGAGGAAGAGGGGAAGAGAGGGGAGGGGGGTGGGGTGGGGGCATAAACAGGGGTTGGGTTGGGCTGGACTGGATTTGGTTATGTAGGGAGGAGGAAGTGATATGAGGGTTGGGCGTGTAGTGGGTTGGTCATGCAAATACTGGATTGGGCTGGGGTTTACAGAGGGAGGAGGGAGTACAACCACAACCACAGTGGAGATTTATACACGGCTGAAGAAAACAGATTGGGATTGCCCCCTCAGTCATGCGAGATGTACACGTTCAATCAAGTGACAGGATTATATGGGGAAAATAAGATGAGAGGAGAGGAGGAGGAAGAAAAAAACCTGAAGGGAAAGTACAGAGCAAGATTGCCATTCAGAGAAGAGCTCTAAATGGAACTGTAGCTTCATCTGGGAAACTCAGCGCGGAATGACAAAGAACTCATTTGAAATCAATAATATGGCCAATGGAACTCCCCATGACATTAGATTAGATTGCATTCCCCACGGAATAGACCAGGATTACAACACACGGATGGTGTTTAATGTATGGATGATAATTAACTGAGATGGCAGCCAATTCCGATTTGATTGATTGGTCAGCATGGGCTGCCTTGATCATCCCTGGAGCACAGCTCAGGCTGAGATATGCTCGCACACACACAAACAATCACTACACATACACACACACACACACACACACACACACACACACACACACACACACACACACACACACACACACACACACACACACACACACACACACACACACACACACACACACACACACACACACACACACACACACACACACACACACACACACACACACACACACACACAGGGGTGCCGACAGCGGGGGACAAATGAGACAGTTGTCCCAGGCCCAGAGAGAAAGAGGATCCAAAATTGGGTCCTCATTACATTCTGTGTATTAGGCTGAGGGGCCCTTTCAGATGACTTTATCCCGGGCCCGGCCATAGCTGTCAGCGACCCTGCACACACGCACACGCACACGCACACACACTCTCTCTCTCTCTCTCACACACACACACACACACACACACACACACACACACACACACACCACACACACACACACACACACACACACACACACACACACACACACACACACACACACACACACACACACACACACACACACACACACACACACACACACACACTCTCTCTCTCTCCCACACACACACACACACACACACACACACACACACACACACACACACACACACACACACACACACACACACACACACACACACACACACACACACACACGAGCAAGGCCCAGGAACACATTCAAGACTGAAAATAGAAGTGTCAATTCCGCACGGGCCAGCATGCGGAAGCAATCAAAGAAGCATTGACGCTGACAGCTCCCTCTTATGGTTTCAGTCTTGTGTGTGTGTTCTGAAAAAAATCTTTAATGAAAAAAAAACTGTCAGCTACAGGCGGACGATGTCTCTTCTCCTGATTACCGTCAAAGTCACAATTTTTAAGCCTTTTCTTTTCCAGGGTAGAAAAACCTTGATCAACCCCTAAAATTGTGCTTGTACGCAGCTGTTATCAGAGCCAAGCATTAGTCCGGCATTAAGAAGGCAGAGAGTAGCTTCCCATTAGAATGTGACGTCGTAAGCGGTGATATACGCGCCGTTCCCGCCTTCTGCTTTTGTTCTGCGGCCGGGGGATTAATCAATCGTGGAGGAGGGAGAGATAGCGACCAGTCTTCATTTAAAGCAGAGAGAGAGAGAGAGAGGGAGAGGGAGAGAGGAGGCTGCAGCTAAATGTGCACTACAGCAAGGAGAGATAGCGACCAGTCTTCATTTAAAGCAGAGGGAGAGGCCTTGGCTAAATGAGCACTACACAGTACTACTGCAGCAATGAAGATAGCCAGTGGAGTTCTGCTGGCAGTAGAGGAGAAGCAAAGCAAGGCAGGGCCAGAGCAGACAAGCTTACTTGCATAGAAAAAAATGTAAAATTCAATGTCCATGCCTCACTGAAATCATCTAATCAAATGGATAGAGTATGGATAAGAGTGGTGAAGTAAATTCATGTACAACGTAGATTCATGTACCTTTGTGATTTCAAGAAATGCATACCAAAACAAAACACCACACGTTTGCACAAACTTAATTGTCCCATTGTGAAGAGAAAGGCTTTTATGATGACATGATGTCAGGGAATGCAGTAAAATTCCAAAACATTTTTGCAGACATGATAAAAAAGACTGTAAGTGCTATCTCAAAAATATATTGCAAAGGATAAATAAAAGTAAATGTGTACCCCTAATCAATATACTTGGGAACAAAGTAGAAAGCGATATGAAGGAGCTAAGATGGCTGAGAGCCTTATAACACTGTAGGCTTCACTATGTATAGCCCTCACTTGTAAAGGCTGCTTTGCTTTCTCCTCCTGCACTACACAGCTCACTCTGCTCCCTGCTCTCGCTATTGGATTTTAGGAGGGTGTGGGCAGCAGTGGAATGGAGTCTTCAATAGCCGCCACATTCCACATGCTGGGCACTCAGTTGGATTATATAAAATAACAACAAGGGTTCCACACCCACATATATATCTCACTCATTCTCACAACAAGGTTCTACACCCACGTACAGTATATCTCACAACGACTGACCGCCCCCTTCACCAAACCAAATCCCGCTGCTGCACTGTGTGCTGTTCTGTGCTGCCTGCCTCTTCAAAGCATGTGTCTGTTTATCTGTGTGTCTGTGTGTTTGTGTCGGCAGTTCCACTGTCATTGCATAATGCGACTGCATCAATATGCATGGATGCACGAGCACTGCGCCAGGCTCGAAACACAGTGCAACGCATGATAGTCTGTTATTAACTAAATGCTATACTCTGTAAACCTGATGACAAGTCTGGGCACGTATGACAGATTAATCTGTTGCTATGCGAAGAGACGTGATAATAACACAGGTAGCACTAAGGAGTCAAGTTTAGATTTATCTGTGCATCACTTACATCCTCTTACCTGTAGTCTATGCCATACAGAGATATTTGTGTCTCCACTGGTCTATAATTAAAAGCAGAACATGGAGAATGAGAAGAGTTAGTTTGTTTGCCAATAATACCTTGGGGGATTCGGCCGTCATTGATTTGCTGGTCCAAACGGTGTGGGTTTGCATGTACTGTAACACATGGTAACGCATGGCAATGCATCTATTTCACCTAGAACCCTACAGGTAAAGAGCAATATTTGAAACCATAAACAAGACGGCCTCATTCAAATGGCAGTCCTGAATGCACAGACACAGACAAGCACATACTACATTATACGCTGGATAGCTGCTATTCAAATTATTCGAAGCTAAGACCCCCACATGGCTAGTTATTTTTCAATTGGCCTGCAATTTGTTAGTGAGTCGGGGAATGGGGGGTGGGTGTGGATGTGGATGTGGGGTGGGTGTGTGGTGGGTGCTGGGAATATGACCGTGAGATTGATTGGCTGTTGATGTGCATCAGAGCAGCACAGACATGCATGTGCCTCCGAGGGCCAGCTAGTGCAGGATGCCTACAATTACCATTCTGCAGCATATTGCTTAACCCTCTGGTTGTGTTACGGTCAAAAATGACCATTTTGAAACTTCATTCTTAAATAACTTTTCTATATTTCATCATACACAAATGACACTTCATGATATCCTCCAGATTACCTATTCAAATGGTCAAAATGAAATATAATGAAATTCCTTAACAATTGTGGAAGATACACCAAGTTGTTACATTCATGGTGTTTCAGTCAAAAATGACCGGACCATTCATTTACATCTCCCAAATTTATATACAGTTTTATTACATTCACTTTGCATTCATATTCTTTTTTGCTAGGCTTTTCAGAATACAATCATATGTGACACATTAGTATAGATGTTTACAGTTAGTTGAAAGTTAGTTGTGTTCCAAACTGCCTGACAGCCTCTGCGAGGCCCTAGACTCCAGCGGGTTAATAAACAGAATTGGTGCAAGATAAGAATAAAAGCCTACAAATCACTAAAACAAAGCAGAATAACATTTAAATCACATTGGAAATGTTTCAAAGGGATGTCTAAAAGGTATTAATCACAAAATATGCAAATCAGATTTTTAATCTATGTATTATTACCTTTTTTGTGTAGGCGGTCAATTTTGACAGTTAACACCATGAACGTAACCATGTTTCTAACACAACCAGAGGGTTAAACCCTTTAGCCAGGGCTCTCTCATCGTGCGTGCGCTGTCTTGCTCTCTTTTTAATTTCTTTCATTCATTAATTCATTCATTCATTCATTCATTCATTCATTCATTCATTCATTCTTTCTTTCTTTCTTTCTTTCTTTCTTTCTTTCTTTCTTTCTTTCTTTCTTTCTTTCTCTCTCTCTCTCTCTCTCTCTCTCTCTCTCTCTCTCTCTCTCTCTCTCTCTCTCTCACTTACTCTCTTTTCCCTCGTGCAGAAGAGAAGAGAGCAGCCACAGTCAGTCACTCACCACGCCGGGCTTGCTTATGTAAGAAGAACAAACATCCCCTGCATCCCCCCTCATGTTTGGGTCTATCCGGAGTTGCACTCCACACAGTGCCAGTGGAGGGAACACAGTGGAAACACACTGCTCATATGTAGGCAGGCCGTGTGCATGTAGGGAGACAGGACAGGAGTCCCCCTTGGGCTTAGTACGCCCTATGTGCCAGCCTCCGTGGTGTGGTGTCCCTGACTAGGCTAGGTGAATAACTACACAGAGTTAATGCTCTGTTTTTCTCCAAATGTGCATTTGTTTGTTTGTGTGGTTTATGTGTGTATGTGTGTGCATGTGTGTGTGTGTGCGTGCGTGCATGCATGCGTGCGTACGTTCATGTATACATGTGTGTATGCAGACTGGCAGGCAAAGAAAGACACACAGTGTTAAAGATGTAGAGCGTGTGCACTGTGTTGTTGGTTGTATTTAAGTGTGGTTGTGCATTGTGTTGTTGGTTGTATTTGAATGTGTGTTGCACAATGTTGTTCTCTGTATGATGAAAGTTCCTCTCAGGGTGACATAACCGAACACCTCAGGCAGCTATGAGGTTGATCATGTTACACTTTTCGATTTATGTTTGTTTTTCCAAATAATGCTACCATCTACCAATAATGTTCCATCTTAATGGAACAACTGCACAAATAAAAGTAATTACGTCAATGAGACACAAAACAAACCGCAAAAAAGAAAGCATACTGAATAAATGGAACTATCAAATACCATAATTAACATCTATCCTCCACTTATTTTTTTTCAGAAAGCTACCTAAAACACCTATTAAACACATATGTAGTTCTTTTTCATAAGAATCACTCGTCATCTCTATGGGAGTCACTCATTTGCTGACAACCTAGACGGAGAATGTAGTAAAATCACTCCTGAAAGGTGGAAATTTCGCACCGAGAGCAGGGCCCGCCCACTACCTATATTACGCGGAGCCATGGGCGCGAACATCATTCTTACACTCTCTTCGGCTGTGTACTGCTCGACCTGCTGAGTTCAACTGTCCTACATAGGAGTGTGCCGGGAAGGTGTGACTTCGCTAGGCGCTCAGCACGACGAATGACTTCTGCCGAAGCGGAAAAGTGGACAAAAGTGCCCCACGAGTACTTTTTGGATGCTTTGGAGAATTCTTCGCCGACCCTCCGTGGGATTTCGTCGAAGGAGTTAGCCACATGAGTCACCAGGGCTAACCCCCCAACTAGCGTGATTAGCGTGTTGACCTGCCACTTAGCTAACGGTTACGCTTTCGCTAACATGGCCAACGCGGGAGTCAAGAGGACGGGAGAGGAGGAACACCACGACTGCATCGCAGGCTGCGGATTCCCCATCTCGTCGAGGGACCCCCACCTTCTCTGCGTTGTGTGCCTCGGGTTCAGGCATGGCCAAGAGGCGCTGACCGGGACTAAGTGTAGCAAGTGTCAGCGTATGTGCTCTGCCACCTTGGAAAAGCGCCTAGCTGCCCTGAAGCGCATGCTAATGCCGTCTTATGCGGCATGCTGGACACCGCCACCATGGATCAAGGATGGGATCACATGCCTGCTTTGGAAGCACGCTTCGCCCGACACTTCGCACCCCAGCCAGGACGCTTGGGGTCCACCTTTGCTCAGCCGAGCTTTCTGGGGAAGACAGATCGGCTGACTCTCTCCCTCTGGGAAAAATGCTACCGCTCAGCCGCCCAGACGGCTACAGTCGTGAATGCTTACGCCATGCTAGCCGCGCACATGGGCGCATGCTTAGCTGAGGGTGAACCTACGGGTGAGTTCTTGGAGGAACTTAGCATCGCAACGAATTGGATCCTCCAGTGCAATGTGGCGACCGCACAGGCGTCTGCAAGAAATATGGGCCTTGCTGTCGCTGGAGCGAGGGGACTGTGTCTCTGCCACACCACTGTCCAGGAGTGGGAAAAGTCGACTGTCATGGACATGCCACTCTCCCTCTCTGGTCTCTTCGGGGAACAAGCATTAGCGCGATGTATGAGTCGTCAAGGTCGGGGGCCCACGCCAAGAGGAACGTAGGAGCTCCACAGGCCCTTAGACTCAAGCTGTGGATCATCAGGCAGACCGCTTCACACTCCGGACCCTACGAGGAGCGCCCAGGTCGTTCTGAACAGGACACAGAGGAAATCTCTTCAACTGCGGCCTCCGACGCCCCTGCAAGTCGTCGGCTGGTTCTCGCATCAGTGCTAGCAAGCGCTTGGAAGGACTGAGCTAGCTGCCATGGAGAGGCCCTAGCAGGAGCGTCGCTGCCGAGGATCTGCTGCCTCCCATTTGCTGTGGGATTCATCGTATTGTTCATCATGCCCCCACGATGGCCATGCCCCATTGTCTAGGCATCATGACTGTGTTGTACATTCTCCCCCGCTACACGGAGTGAACGATGGACTTATGTGTGTAGCAGTAGTAGTAGCAGTACGGCCTAACGCTAATGTTGTATTGGAAAATGTTAACAAATAGGCTTTGTGACTGTTAATCCCCGATCTGGTGAATTAAACTTGTGAAATTTTCACACTGTGTCCTCACTCATGTTAGTGACAAGCACTGATCGCACCACACCGGAGGCCTTGCTTTCACAAAGTCCCAGAAGCAGGCTTAATAAGGCCATCCCCCAAAAAAGAGTGGCGAATCTCCCCCTAGCAAGGGAGGCTAATTCGGCTAACTCGACAAGGCCAGTCAGTTGCGGGTCCGTGCAGTCACCTGACCGGGAGGCCAGGTCATATGACACCTCTACTGTGCATTCATTCGGATTTCAAGCCTAGCGTGTGCACGGCTTCGATTTTGTCTATTAGCAAGCAAAGTATATCTTGCATACCCCAATCTCCTCCCGGGTTGTACCGTGTGGTTACCCTTGAGATTTCGAGATCAAAACCCGTACCTGGCACCAGTGGTGTTTTTAGTGTACCCCATTCACAGCGTTCGGTTATTTCTAATAATACTTACTTCCCCCTTTCTCAGAAGGGAACCTCGGCAGTTCCCCCCCGTGTTCGGTGGAGTCTAACACTTCTTACCGCCACGTCTTAATTAATGCGCCCTTCTCTCCCTCTCGAGTGGGTGAGTTGGTTACGGTGTCTGAGGTTTCTAAGAAAGCTCTCATTCTCTCTAAACGTGCCACTCAGTGCGTCACGAGTATGTTTGGAGTCCCCACCAGATTAAGAACGCCTTTAGTTGTGAGCCAATAGAGCTTCGAGCTTTTTGTGCTCCTTTCCAGTCAGCGGAGCAGCGGTGCCAGCACAACTTGTGCCCTGTACGCGAATTACGCATTTACATGGACAGGACTCACTCTTTTTCGTAAGACTGAGCTGCTGTTTGTGTGCTTCACTAACCCTTCTAAGGGTCTTGCTTTGTCCAAGCAGAGGCTTTCCAAATGGCTGGTGCAGGCCATTCTACTCGCTTATGAGTCTAAGGTGTTGCATTTGAGGAGGTATGTAGGGCTGTTGGCTGGGCCAGCCCCTGTACTTTTGTCAGGTTGTATCAGCTTGACGTGACCGCCATGCCCCTGGGACATAGGGTATTGGGCACCACTAGCCTGGGGTGATGGGGGCACCTTCCTTTAAGAGGAATCCTATGGACGTCCTTCTCATTGGTCGGTCAGTATACAATCCGGGAGTGATTGTATGCTCCAATAGAGATGACGAGCGAATCCTGCTCGACACAGCCGAAGAGTGTGCGACTCTAAGAATGATTTTCTCGCCCGCGGCTCCACATCGTATAGGCAGTGGGCGGGCCCTGCCCCCTGCCCTCAGCGCGAAATTTCCACCTTTCAGGAGTGATTTTACTACATTCTTCGTCTCGGTCGTCAGCCAATGACTGACTCCCATAGAGATGACTCACTCATCTCACTCAAAGAACCGGGGACTCATACGAGTCCTATTGTTTTCCGTTTCATCTTTGTATTCTTATTGAACTGGCTTTTCTGTAACAACGTGGGATTTCAAATAAGAAATTCAAGACAGATAGAGAGGAGGAGAGTGCAATTAATTAAACCTACGGCCCTTAATGTGTCACCATTTCCGCAAGGCTCCTGTGCGGTCTATCATGTAGTAAACACTTGAACAGGAGTTGAACTATTTTAAGGCCGTCCCCATCATCCGGTCTGTGCAGGGCTGCTATTTGCTACACCCTTCCCTCCCCGTTGTCCATCCATGCATAAATAAAAGAGCCTTACTGGCAGAATAGCCTTGGGTAGCATCCAACATTAGTGAACCTGCGTGTGCGTGTGCGTGTGCGTGTGCATGTGCGTGTGCGTATGCGCGTGTGCGTGCGTGTGTGTGTCTTTCCCCTGATTCGAGACAGATCATCTGTTATTTTCTGACAAGCTCGTTGATTAAGTCATTAATATTAACAGGTCTATTAATTTATTCGTGCTATATTGAAATCCTGTGCTGAAACACACTTCAGGAGTTATCTGCCTCGCTCTCTCTGCGTATGAGACGGAGAGGGAATGAGACGGATATGTGACACAGGCTCAAACTGCACTTGTGCTGTCTTGCACGCCTGTTTCATCATGTCTCCGATAAAAGACACCCGAAAAACTATTACGGGAGGAGATGCAAGAAAGTGTGGAGACAGAGGCACTCACCAACACAAACACACGCACACAGACATCCAGAAACACACACCCACAACCACACCCTCACGCATACCCGCTTACCCGCACACACACACCCCGAAGGGCACAAAACAACTCATAAAGACAAACAAATGTGTATTCACAAACTGATCCAAGCTCTCTCTCTCTCTCTCTCTCTCTCTCTCTCTCTCTCTCTCTCTCTCTCTCTCTCTCTCTCTCTCTCTCTCTCCCTCTCTCTCTCTCTCTCTCACACACACACACATACACACACACACACACACACACACACACTCAAAATCCATTCAAACAAACATCTAAACACACACACACACACACACACACACACACACACACACACACACACACACACACACACACACACACACACACACACACACACACACACACACACACACACACACACACACACACACACACACACACACACACACACACACACACACACACACACAATGCACTTTCTGCCCAGCTCTATTCAGCCCACTTCTGCCCAGCTCTGGGCTACTGTGGTCAGCTCCGGGCTGCTCTGGTTGGGCTGGTTTGCTTCTCATTGCCCTGCGGCTGAGTTAAACAGCTGTCAGTGGCCAGGATGCTCTCCAGGAAAGAGAGAGGTAGCCATGCGCTGACAGACAAATTACACTGTACTGTATGCTAAGTCAGGCCTCCGAAGCACACGTTAGATATTATATTCCACACACCATGACAAAATAGGCCTATCCTTATTGTACAGTCCTGTGGTAAAGTCAGGTTCTGCAGCACACGTTACATATTATACAGGCCTATCCTTATTGTTATATAGGCCTATCCTTATTGTCACAGATGCCTATCCTCATTGTACTGTACTATATACAGTATATAGTCAGGGCTGGTCTCCACAGCACGTTACACACATTACACATGAGTGATCATTCGGCACCATTAAGCAGAATAAAAGTAGTAGACAATAGACAAAAGGAGAATTAACAAATGTCTAATTTGTTGTTAAATGTTCTATGTCAGAGTCAGGTCTCCACAGCACACGTCAAAATGTCCTAAGTTATCTCATAGGTCATTTGCCACCATCAGCAAAAAAGTCAATAGGGAAAGAGAACAATTACAAATGTTTTGGTATTGTTAAATGTTCTATGTTAAAGTCAGCTCTCCGCAGAACCCAACACACAGGCCATCTTTCATCCAATATTGTTCAAAACCATCAAGAAAGAATAAAGGAAAGAATAGGGGCAGGGGAGGATAACAAATGTTCTTTAAATTGTTGCGGTTATATGTTTATCTGGTAAAGTCAGTCCTCTACTGCACACATTACAAACCACACGGCATCAGTAGGTCCAAAGATCAGGACAATGCAGGACAAAAGTCAACAGAAGAGACTAACAACTAGGACACGTCGTCTCTCTCTATAATTTCTTGTTGCCAAATATTTCATAATTACCTTTGAGATTACATATCATGAAGTATCTCTATTCCACTACAACTCTACTGTCCTACTGTAAAAGACAGAAAGCAGAAGAGAGAGTAGCCCAACAAATTGGCCGCAGAGAGAGAGAAGGACGCAAAGAAAAAGGGAAGATCAAAGTGGATTCTTCATAACCCTCAGAGCGTCCATGAATTACAATTAGATTCACATTGATCATGGCAAACTGTCTGTCTGTGTTGACCCTTGATTTCTTTCCAGGTTTAGTCACATGCGCCACCAAGACAAGACCAGCCAAGATGAGACAAGACACACCAAAACAGAGCAAAACAACACCAGAACAAACTGGCCATGACATAACACAAACGGCGTGACACAATCTGCATTGTAAGTATGGTGGCCACTATAAAATGCAAATGCATCATTAAACTCAGCTCCACCACCACTTTGCAGAGAAACAGCTGATCCCCTTCTACAATCTCTCATCAGCACCACCGCATCCTCTGCTATACTGGCTAAGCCATGCAAGCACCAGCATACCAGACCCCTGAGTTCACCCCTATCCTTCCCCAGGCTCAGCAGCCCCCCTTGGGTTTTTGCAGAAGCCGCTCAGTGCAGATGCAGAGCCATGTAAATTACAGAAAAAACAGGAATGTCGGCACCGGCACCAGCACCAGCACGGCACTGCACAGCTCTAGAGCATGCTACTGGCTCTTACCACACAGTGAATGTGATTATTCTCTCTTCTTCCTCTCTCTCTCTCTGTCCTCCTCTCGCTTGATCTTATCCTCTGCGCTGGGATGGCCCATCCACCATTGGAGAAGGCACTTGGCAGGGTGGCGGGGTAGCGGAGTGCCGGAGTGGCAGGGGGGCGGAGGAGGGGTGTTAGTGTTTGAGCTGGCCGATTTCTGATTGCTCCCTCATCAGCCAAAGCAACTGCAGTCCTCTTCTCTTCTCTCCTCTCCTCTCCTCTCCTCTCCGCTCCTCTACTCTCCTTTCCTCTCCTCTCTTCCCTCTCTCTCCTGCTGCAGGACCCCCCCTCTCTCCCATGCACTCACTCACTTGCTCGCACACACACCACACATTCACACACACACACACACACACGCGTGCACACTGACACACACACACACACACACACTGACACACACTCACTCACACACGCTCCAACACTTGCACACTCTCCTCCTCCCCCACTCTTCTACACAGCCACTCTCTCTCCCCCTACTCCCTTCCCTTCTGCCTTCCTCTCCTCCTGCCTCCCTCTCTCTCTGCCTGCTGCTGAGGTTGCCGATGCTGTATTTCCCCGTTTTAACGAGTTCTCCTCTGCTCAGTCGTTCTCCCACTCTCCCGTTCGCTGTCCTCGATTATTTTCCCCTGCTTTCACTCTCTCATACTCCTTTTTTCTCTTCTTCTTTTCTCTCGTTCCCTCTCTCTTCCTCTGCTCTTTTCCACTGGGTTGCTTCTTGCTGGCGGGAGTACTGGGCTCTTCTCATTCAGCTCATTCACCTCACAATGCGGCGCTATGGAACACTCCCGCTCCGCAACGCTCCAGAATGCTCCGTCACCGAGGGGCAGTTTACACGGATCAATACTTAAAACCAGCACTCACATGCTGTGGCCGGCAGCCAGCAGTACCCCCCCCCCCCACTACAGACACACACACACACACACACACACACACACACACACACACACACACACACACACACACACACACACACACACACACACACACACACACACACACACACACACACACACACACACACACACACACACACGTACACGTACACGTACACAAATACACAGCCTCTAAGCAATGCCCAGTGTCCAGACTAGTGACATAATAGGGAAATACGGTGGAGTGAAACCCCCCAGTGCATCCCCCAACTCTCCGCAGATAAATAAATAAATGGACTGCACTTGAAAACTGAGACCTGCAAAGGGAAAATGAATGTGAATGACAGCAGAGAGAGAGAATGAGAGAGAGAGAGAGGGGGGGAGGTCCTGAGGACAGAGTGTGAGGAGGAGAGTGGGATGGAGAGGGAGCCAGGGAGGGATGGAGGTAGAGATGGTGGGATGAGGAGGGATGGGGTGCAGTTGTGGGGATGAGAATGGGGAGACAGGGAGTCGGACGGGGGAAAATGGGATGGGATGGGTGAAGTGGAGAGCGTGAAGGGAAGGGGGAGACGGAGAGAAATGAGTTGGGGGAGGGGAGTGGCCGTGAAGGAGGGATGGCGAGAACAGGGAGTCAGACGGGGAGAAATGGAAAGGGGGGGAGGGGAGTGGCAGCGATGGAGGGAGGGAGGAAGGGAAAGAGCGGATTTAGACGGGGGAGAAATGGAAAGGGGGGAGGGGAGTGGCTGGAAACTCACTGCAGCAGAAGAAGGGAAGCAGCAGCGTGTGAGGAATACACGGAAGGCTAAAGAAAGAGAGAAGGAAAGAGAAGATAAAAGAGACTGAGAGAAAGGGGGAAATAAAAGGAGAGATGGAAGCAGAGGAAGAAGAGACCTAGAGAGACACAGAGACTGTGAGAAACAGAGAATGCCAGAAAGAGTGAGTCAGTGTAAGACACAGAAATGAAAGGGACATAAATTAGGAAATCAAAAAGAGAGAGAGAAAGAGGGGGAAATGGAAAGTGCTCGTAGCAATCCTTCCCATGTTTGAAGACACAAGCTTGACTGAGTTACATAAATAACAGACCGCCCCAATTACTATGCACCACACACTCCTTTGCCATTCCCCATTCTTCAGTTTTCCTTTTCGCGCTCCAGTCCCATTCCATATGGCTGTTATCTGTCTTTTAGGAATATTAATCTTATGCACATCCATTAAATTAACTCCACACCACGCTCAATGCAGGTATCTCCACTTACCAGGTCTCTCCATATACCGTTTCCATGAATTTGAAGTTTTGGCCTGAGCATGACTGACCTAAATTCAAGTGTTTTGATCCGTACAGCTCCACAACATGCGTAGCAGTAGCGTTCACTTCAGTAACGTGCGGTTGACTAAAAAGCATAGCCCTCTCCTCATCGTCAGTGGTGCTGCTGGAGCATGCACTTCTGTGGACAGACACGTTTATCTGCAAATAAACGTGTCCTCAGAAATGGCATTGCAAAAGCTGAAACCCTGGCATTGCAAACACAGATTTCACCTCACTACAAATGCTTAAATCAGGGCATTGTCAATGCTGAAATCGTGGCCCCATAAATGCTGAAATCATAATCAGGAGCAGGCTTATAAGTGCTGTGATGGTGCTGACCCAGAAAATATACTGAAATACAATGAAAGAGGTTGTACCGAAACTCTTCTTTTTCTTTTATTGCCTATTGCTAAAATGCTTTTCGACATCAATACTCTTTCAAATGTTGAAATCATGGCATTGTCAAATACTGAAATAATAGCATTGTAGTGTAAATGCTGAAATCGTGGCATTGCAAATGCTGAAATCATGATATTACAAATGCTGAAATCATGGCATTGTCGATACTGAAATCATGGCCCCAGGCCATACCCTTTGCTGCTGACACAAAAAAAGAAATGGAAAAGAGGTTACAAAGGAACTTTTGCCATCTGTAATTTCTCAGATGACTTTTCCTCTGAAATGCACTGTACACGGAAGAGTGCAGTGTTTAAAGATATGCTTTTACAAAATCAGAGCAATATTGCTTATTGGGTCTTGTGCATTCAGTAGGCTGTGGTATAACCCTATCAAGATGGTGGGGCTCAGTATCGGGTACGTCCAATGAAATGGTTGCTCTGTTCTCCAGTGGGGTTTCCTTCTCTGGATTTGTTACTTTCATTTCAGCACATTCACAGACCAGCCTTCCTTCCTGGAGAGTGACAAAGGGCGTGGACGTGATTAATGTGGAGTGGTGCGTGTGTGTGTGCATGTGTTTGTGTGTGTGTGTGTGTGTGTGTGTGTGTGTGTGTGTGTGTGTGTGTGTGTGTGTGTGTGTGTGTGTGTGTGTGTGTGTGTGTGTGTGTGTGTGTGTGTGTGTGTGTGTGTGTGTGTGTACTACACCAATCTACCTTCGTGAGGCCACTGCTATTGGAGCACACCAAAAAGGTGGGGCCGTCGCTCTGTGTGGGGCCAAATCCTGACCCTGTTTTGACCCCTTTTGCTGGGGTAAGAAAAGATATTTGTGTGTGTGTTTGTGTGTGTGTGTGTGTGTGTGTGTGTGTGTGTGTGTGTGTGTGTGTGTGTGTGTGTGTGTGTGTGTGTGTGTGTGTGTGTGTGTGTGTGTGTGTGTGTGTGTGTGTGTTGGAGTGCACACACGTATGATGGTCAGTACAGGCTTTGGTGTCATGAAAAATGATCCTCCCCGCCTTTGGAGAGAAGGTGCTCTTAACAGTCTGCGTTGAGCACTTGAAAATGAAATCAATGAGCAGCTCAGCCATTACAGGCATATGTGAAGGCCAATGAGATGGCTTTCTTCAAGATGACCTCCGCGCAATACAATACCAATGAAGGGCTCTCTCTCCCTCTCTTTCTCTTTCTCTTTCTCTCTCTCTCTCGCTCAGACGTTTTGTTCGACTTGCATAGATCCTTTGAACATACACGGCCCGTTAAAAGACTTTTTTCTAGCTATCGACTAAATCTCGATGTGGTCCGTTATAGAACATGACACTGGATGGCTGTCTCGGCAGTGTGGAAAAAAGCACTCAATAATTAATTGCTTCTGTTTAAATATGGAAAAGTGAAAAGGAGCGACCTATTTTTACCTCAGCTGAAAATTTGATTTATTGAAAGAAAGACTTGAACATTTAAACTACTGCTTTTCATATGTGTGTTATCATCACACAATGCTCACACTGTCTGGAGGTCTGCTGTTTTGTGACCGAAAAAACTGAACAACAGAGGAAAATTGCAAAAAGCATAATGTGTCTCCAGGTTTCTGCTGCTTTCTGACCGGAAAATGAACAACAGAGCATGAAATTTAAAAAAAACACATTTGGGTCCTGGCTGGGGTGCTTCAGCATTCGGTGAGGTGGGGGTGGGGGTGGAGGTTTCTTATTTTCCTGTTAAGGTGACAAACGGCTCGCCACGCTTGGGCTGGCCGGCCAGCGTAGTGCGGTATGGGAGTGACTAAGGTTTATTGACTACCATTGGATTTGTGGCACACATGGGGAGTCTCGGCCATCTGAGTGCTGTGTGAGAACTTATGAGCCAAGACATGGAGACGTTTTGCATGGGGCTCTCACACAGCCCAGTGGTGAACATTCACATTCCAGTGCTGGGAAGGATGGACTTTTAAAATATACTATACAGCTTACAGAATATGTGCCCCCAAAACCTTTGTCTAATTAAAGTGAGATTTTTTTTAATTACTGTACTTGCTATATTGCCATGCCTTTTACAAGCATAGTTTGCTTTCAACTGTCAGTTTTAGCCAGTCCTGTTCTTATGTAAATGTTTAGTGGTATCACAATTATGAAGTAGGAAATGCATTCCTGGACACCCGCTGTTTCAGACTGGGGTGTCACAGTCACCGTGTTTGCCACAGCACGAGGAGGAATATGAAAATGAGCAGGATGAAGAGAGAGCCGAAGAGGGAGAGGAATTCTGTGTGTCATTTTGCTATTACTGTTGCAGTCAGGAGGTCCGCCTATTGTTTCAAATGCCTGACAGACATTTCTCAATTGACATTTTAGTCCATTGCCAAATAGAAAATGGAAATGTTAACAACACACTATCACAATCCAGTGTTAACAGCACACTAATGTAACATGGTAATGTCCGTAGATCCCTGTCATCATCATCATCATCATCATCATCATCATCATCATCATCATCATCATCATCATCATCATCATCATCATCATCATCATCATCATCATCATCATCATCATCATCACCATCATCATCATCATCATCACATGATTGTTCCACATCACCACAACCACCACCACCACCATCATCATCATCACCATGAAACCATCAACATAAAAACAAAAGCAACATTATCTAAATCATCATTACCATCACCACTATAAGCATCAACACACTGTAATCAACACTAAACATTTTCTTTACGAAGAGCACTTAGTCCACGTTTCCGCAAAAATTAATAGGTCGAACTATCTTCATGCAACTGAAGTCTCTGAAAAAGCACTGCTGCTACAGTACAATGTCTGCACTTGAGTCTGAATGTCTTCTTATGCTGTAAAGCTCTGTCCCGCATGTTGGTAAAATGTCAGTTGTGTTTTCTGTCTACTGTCTTAATAAGGAAAAGCAAGAATCTCAGTGATGTGATTTGATACAGCGATATCAGTTATAGTATCAAACTCATTTTGACAAAATGTACACAGCAGGCCAGGCCTACAGTGTATTTCCTGTGTGAACTCAACAAGTACTGTAGAGAGTAGAACCATGTATGTTAAATTTGACTTGTGTTTAAATTGATAATAAATTCATTTAAAAAAAAATACAGTCAGTTTTGGCTTTACATGGTAGAATAGTGCACAGCTCAACAACTGGCTTCTTACGTATATCTGCTCACATGATTGGTTATTCTTTTACCTGCTCATAATATCTGCCCAGCTCCATAACTGATTGGATATTCATACACCATTGGATGGATATAGTATTTACCCAATAACTCATTTGATGTTAATATCTGCTCAATAACTGATTTGATGTTAATGTCTGTTCTGTTAACTGATTGGGTATTTAAATATGTGTTGGTTGCTAACTAATGGAGATTTGAAGTGAGAGCGTCTCCTGTGGTCTCCCGGTGTGCTTACCAATCCCTCTCCTCAGACTTCCTGCTGATCTGATGGAGGGAAAGTATGTCTGTCTGTCTGTCTGTCTGTCTGCCTGCCTGCCTGCCTGCCTGCCTGCCTGCCTGCCTGTCTGTCTGTCTGTCTGTCTGTCTGTCTGTCTGTCTGTCTGTCTGATATCAGCATATAAAGCACTGTAGAGGATGTAATTTCTTGCCTGCAAATATGTCTTCTGCGCTTTATTAACCCCGCGCTGGCATGGCATGAAGGCGAGCATCCATCACTGAAATTATTCTAATTAGTCCGCCTGCGACGAAGACGGCTAATAAATAACAATAATATATAATAAACAGCAGGGTGTTGTTTCTTCTCTTTTCATTTCTTTCTTTTTAGCAGAAGTCCGCAGTGCTGGCAGGGGGTTTCGTTCTTGCATAATGGTGAGGAAATGTCGATCTGTATTCCATAAGGCTGGTTAATATTTCAATGTGTGAGGCAGGCAACAAGGCTGCAGTGTGTGTTGTTTTTTTATTTGGGAGAGCCTGCCACCATTGATGATTTAAAAGGCTCATACATTTCACACTTTGCACAGGAGAAAACTTCCAAGTCACTGGTGAATTCAAGCACATAAAAATAAAGTTGACCTTGGTATGAAACAAAGTCTATAAGTACAACCTTACCGGGGGTGCACCATGGGGAGTAAAGCACTGTGGAAATGATGCAAGAGATTCATGATTTGTTCCACAGCTGAATCATACCCCTACCTCCCCTGTGCCTCCCTTGGTAAGTGTTGTCTTTCCTCAGACACATTGCTCATACTATTTGGTGAGTCTGCTGACTTTTTCCCTGGTCTGTGCGCAATAAATCCATGACTAAAACGTTTGAACTTTGCATACAATCTTCTGGTGTGCCCCTTCAAAATATGTGTTCTGGGAATGAAATAGCAAGGCTTTCTCATTCTGATATGTTGTGTTCTGGTTGTTGCTGCTCAGACCATGGTTATTGATGAGATTCCACCACCTGGTGAACCATGGACTCTTCATATTAGCACATAACTGGGAGTGCCACACATGGGGAACCATGGAGTCTTCAATTCTGTGCCAAAGCAACGCACAAGGTAACCTCTGTCTAACTCTCAAAAATAGCGTACATTAATGTATGGTGATGCTGGTCTTTGCTGAAAGAGCTTCGCTGCATCATAACATTAAAATTGCTAAGACGTTACAATGGCTCATAAGTATCAGATAAAGACGTCTTAATTGCCATTTTGATAATGACAAAGTTAATGAAAAGGGTTCCGTTTCTGATGTGATGTTAGGCCACTAGGAGACATTGTAGGTGGAATTGTATATCCCACCTGCCTCCACATGACAGGAAGTGTGTTCGAAATATCACTAGCTGTGGATGAGGATGATAGACTCATGGCAGATGGCACAGGATTGCTGTGAAGATCAATTCCGATTTTTGACCACAGCACACCCAAAACACACCCACACCCCCTCCACCTCTACTGTATTCTCAGCCGTCAGCCTACAGAACCAACCAGATAACAAAGCAAAGCCTGGATTTTTAACTCTACGCATCTCTCAGTGGAGACAGGCTCATCATGGTTGGCGCAGGCAGAGGGGAAAATGCTTTGAAAAACCCACGTTGGCATAAACTCACTGTCTGGAGCAATAAAAATAATCTTTGCCTCGCCTCCCCAACAGCACAATAACACGGCAAATACAGAGACAGATAAGGGCATTCCATTACTAGTCATGTATTCAGATGTGTGTGTGTGTGTGTGTGTGTGTGTGTGTGTGTGTGTGTGTGTGTGTGTGTGTGTGTGTGTGTGTGTGTGTGTGTGTGTGTGTGTGTGTGTGTGTGTGTGTGTGTGTGTGTGTACGCGCACGCGCGCATGCATGCATAACTACTGCCATATCGTAAATGCATACATGCATGCATTTACGATATGTCAGTAGTTATGTTCTGCTATGACGGAGACAGAAGCATAAGCAGACAAGTACTCACAATGTAAATCTGATCCCTGCTGTTGGCGTATCACAGTGAAATCTGAAGGGAGAGAAGACAAGGGGAGGGTAAATGTCATTAATGACCAGAGGCACTGCAACCTCTAACGACATTGTTGATATCAATTTATGTTTTTTTTTTTTTTTTTTAAAAAGCATATCTAGTAGACCTGCAACCTCTTGCAACATAGCTGATATCTATTTATTAAAAAGACATATCAGCATGACAGCAGAGGATTGGAATGAGAATGAGAAGACATCAAAGAGTCAGACGGTAATAACTCCACACCACGGCCTTCTTGGGTTATCTGGCCTCAGTCCATTTCTATGATATTGAAGACATGGACGGAAAAGACGTTTTATTCTTCAAGGATAGACTGGATATAGCTGCATAAATCTGTATGGCTTGAAACACCAATACATTTCCTGAACATTGAGTCAATGAATTGAGCTTTTTTTTGTTAAACATAGCCAAGATAAACAGCAGCATTATTATTCTGTGATTAACCCATTGACGCCTGATGTTGCGTTGCGCAACATTGGCCCTGGCGCCTGGAGCTGCATTACGCAACATTCCGGCTCATGAGATTTGAGACAACTTTATTAAAAACCTCTGTTTGTTTGAGATGAATGAACACATTCTAATGAAAGATGAGAGTCTTAGCGTTTAAATGCAACTGCATAGTTGTATGTGCTTCAGAAGCTGAGATATTTAGGTTTTTATAGGCTGAGGGCAGCTTTTCTTAAAAAGGCATTCAGCACTCTTTTTTGCAGGTGCCTTAGGCGTCAATGGGTTAAGACCAAAAATAACCATCAACTTTATAAATTGATGAAAGCAGCATACACTATTCAAGGCATAGTATCTAAAAGCTCCAATAGTTACTATAATATACCTACATGTTTAAGACAACATAGTCAGTAGACTGAGGTTCTTTTTTCGATCCACCAATATCAGCATCATGACTGTAACAGGCAAGCTAAAGCCAATAATAGAGCTAAACAGAGCAGCTAATATACACCCATAACGATAAGGTATTTGAATAAAACCCAGCAGGCACCTGATCCCAGTTAATTCAACCACCCTACTGCCATTTACAGCCTTTATGTGCATGACACAGTAAGAGCATGTGGTTGTATGGAAATGTCTACAAATGGGAAGTGGTCATTATTGGCTGTGGCTCCAATGTAGGAAATTCCTTGACTAGGGGCTTCAAGAGCTCTACAGGGAGTCCACTTGTCTGGCTAACCAGCCAGCCCCGCACTTCACTTCAAAATTAGATGAATTACTAGGGTCTGGTTTACCCCGCTAGAGACACCTTGAGCTAACTCATCACCATTAGCAAAGAGTACTCACTTGCCTTTCCACAATAACTCAGCAAAATAGCATTTAGCAAATAGCATACTACTTCTGTGCTTCTGTGAATGGATATTAAAAAAAAAAAAAAAAAAAAACTACTACATTAATCTCTTGGAACAGTGGTCTATCTCTCTGCAGAGCCGTGGTATCTGTGTAGGTCTGTTTACACAACATGAATCCCCTGACTATGCGCTGTGCAGAGATGAGAAAGTGATATTTCCCAAGTAGCGTCAGCTGACTTGTTTTGCTGTTCTGACATTTTCAGCCTGTGCTGTGAGCAGTCAATATTTTTGCCACCATCTCGTATGTAACCTACTCTTTAACGGAGGATAATCAGCCATCAATGTCAGCACTACTGGGCTTCTCAAGGAGGGAGGCAAACAGGCTGCTAGACGCAAGCACATTCTTGTTCATAACCAGGTACATACAAACATGCATGCTCTCTCTCACATGCACACACACGCACGCACGCACGCACGCACGCACACACACGCACACACACACACACACACACACACACACACACACACACACACACACACACACACACACACACACACACACACACACACACACACACACACACACACACACACACACACACACACACACACACACACACACACACACACTGAGGCCTAACTACATAGGCCTAAGGAAATAAGGTGAGTAAGGTGGAGGAGGAAACAAACAAATAAAAGGCATGCAATGGAACAAATCCAAAAGGCTTTGGACTTTCTCCAAAAAAAAAGAAACTCAAAAAGCACAAAATGCAGGGAAAAAAGGAACTAGGAACCCACTCTATTACTATTCAACCTTCTGAATAGTGGGATAACATTAATCACATTGCAATTGGTCTCAGTGCAGTTTTCACAGAATTAGAAATTGTTATTCGTCACAGGGTAGTTTTCACACCGTTGGCAGGCGATTGTGCCAGGCTGTCCCATGTCCCTCACACTTTGTGGCTGCTACTGCTAAATGTTGTTACTGCTACTGAGACTACTGTGGCCCTGCCTGAGGAAGCTACTTCACAGGAAATGTCTTTGCAGATGGGCCGGGCAGCACTGGGACACAGCTGCTACTGCAGATCCACTACAGTTGGCTAAACCAATGCCTCTTAGCACGTTGGCGACTGCTACTGCTACTGTTACTGCTACTGTGACTGTTACTGCAACTGCTGCTGAGGTTGCTACTTCTCCAAGTGGAAATGTCTTTACAGATGGGCTAGGCCGAACTGGGAGACACTTTGATTGCTACTTCACTGTTTAGAAATATCTTTGCATAGGGGCTGGGCTGCACTGGGATACTCTGTGACTGCTGTTACTGCTAGATATTGCTACAGTGCTGTTACTACTTCTACGACTAGTACTGTATGGCTGCTGCTTCACAGTTTGGAAATGTCTTTGTACATAGGTCATCAGGGAGATTCTGTGGACGCTGAGGCTGCTATACACTACTGTTACTGTGACTGCTTCTGCTACCATTGTGGCCACCATTTCCCCCTCAAGAAATCATAAATCAAGTGAAAAGGGAGTTTTTCCTCATCTGAATGCCCTGTTCCCTGTGACTACATGCCGCTTGTTTTTTGGGTTTTTATTTGCCTAAACCTTCTGATTCTTGTGGACTTTATGCCTCTTTAATATGTTATTTCTGCTTATCTCCTCTATTTCAACTCCTTTATTTGATCTTGCTTACTTAAATGTTTTTCTCATTTTTTAATCTGCTCTTCATTTTATTATTATTATTATTATTATTATTATTATTATTATTATTATTATTATTATTATTATTATTATTATTATTATTATTATTAACATTGTTAATCAATCTATTAGGCACTTTGAGCTGCATGTCCTATATGAAATTGTGCAATACAAATACAGTTTTTTTTTCACTGAGTGGAAATATATTTGCAGATAGGCAGGACTCAGCTTGGAGATGTTGTGGACACTAAGGATGGGGCTGCTACACTAGTGTCACTGTGAATGCCACTACTGCCACTGCCTCTGCTACTTCACTGGAAATATCTTTGCAGACAGGCTTGGCTCAGCAGTGCCTCAGTGATGATGAAGGAGCCGAGAACGATCCCAATGAGTTAGCAGTCTGTTCACACCAGTGCTTTAGCGCGATTATGTCTTCCACCACATGTACCTGGGCTGCACACGCTTGCTACCTCAGCTCAGTGTCTGTGAGGCGGTAAACAACTATGCAGACAGACCGAATGCCTGCTGCTCCCTCTCTGTCTCTGTCTGTCTGTCTGTCTGTCTGTCTGTCTGTCTGTCTGTCTGTCTGTCTGTCTGTCTGTCATTCTGTCTATCTATCTCTCTCTAACAAAATAAGATACATACTGTATGCCTCATATATCTTGTTATATGTCTAATCAAGGCTTGACATTTCATTTCCTAGTGGGGGCAATTGTATAGCTAGCAATTCTTAGAAAATACAGAGCTGCTAGACTGAATCCGTGCTACAGATTTCTTAAAGGACTACGAAATGTATGCAGCTGCCCAGATTTGTTTTTCAAAGGCATTGCCTGAAGTCATCAAAGTTCCATCTCGGATAGTTGCACACAGAAGAGAAACAGAGCAGAGAAGGATGAGACCGACAGAGAGAGAGCGAGAGAGAGAGAAGAGGGAGAAATATACAGTAGAAAGAAATAGAATTGGATGAAAGAATAGATTAAAGAGTGTGAGAGGAAGAGCGAGTTAGAGAGACAGATACAGTGTCTAATGGATAAAGAGAGAACATAGAGGAAGAGAAACAGAAACTGATAGAGAGAAGATAGAGGGAGAGGAAAGGAGAAAGACAAAGGGAGGGAGAAAGAAATGACAGAAAAGGTAGGAGGAGGCACTGATGGATATAGGAGAGAGAGGGAGAGAGAGAGAGAGAGAGAGAGAGAGAGAGAGAGAGAGAGAGAAGAGAGAGAGAGAGAGAGAGAGAGAGAGAGAGAGAGAGAGAGAGAGAGAGAGAGAGAGAGAGAGAGAGAGAGAGAGAGAGGCGGAGGTGCAGGAAAACACAGAGAGGGATTTTGCTGACAGGGAGAGCCCCCCCGCCGTCAGCAATCTGCCATTGGGCCTGTCACAGCCAGCCACAGCCGTCTCTGAACACGCTTTAGCAAGATGCTGTTTTGTTCCGCCATGTCAGACTGGGTGGCCCCATGTCTACATCGACCTTCCTAGCTCAGAGTACATTTAAGATTTCACTTCATTTTATAACATGCACATGCATGCAGTTTCTCTTATAGGTTGACTTCCATTGCCCTGTCTCTGTGCCACTTCATATACCCCACACCTACGTATAACACCCCTCCTAGCTTATAATGTCATTAATTTACATTTCATTTCACTATGATGGACTTCTTCTCCAATCTAACCCCACACATACCCTTCTGTCTTCCAATGTGATACATTCAGATTAAACTTCACTATAACAGGCATGTAGATTGTTTTTGGTTTGAATTACATCGTCTTATCTCTCCATCACATTACCCTACCCCACACTCCTATCTTATAATAATTTAGATTCAACGTCACTAAATACTTTACAGTAAGGCAAGGTCATTCCTATAGAGCATTTAAAACACAAATGCCAAAAACAACAAATAAAAGATAAAGTGTAGAAATGCAGATAAAAGCACGCATTTAAAGGAGACCTTGGATTGTAAGCAACACTAAGTGGCCGAAAATCCCATTTGGGTTTTGCGAGCCTCCCTAGAGGCCGGTGCCAATTTCATTGATGTACAAACATATTTCACTATGCATCATGGCTGGCTGACTGTCTGGCTGGCATTGTGTTATAATCCCAGACAGGGTGACCCTGTGGAGACACAGCAACACACAGTCCTCTAAACACACAGTACACTACAGTACACAACCTTTACATTTTAGTACAGTCCGCAGTGATACAGTAACACAGGACATTACCACTTTGCACAGCCTTCACATTACAGTATGGTACACTAAACTCCACAGTGTACATAGTCCACTACCCACACCCGTGCAGTGTGGTACTGTTCACAGCAATACAGTAAACACAGAGACCACCACAAACACACACACACACACACACACACACACACACACACACACACACACACACACACACACACACACACACACACACACACACACACACACACACACACACACACACACACACACACACACACACACACACACACTACAGAACCTTCACATTGCAGTACTGTAGTACATCCTGCATTACACTGATAGACACAGTCCACCACATCACACTGCACCACACTACACAACCTCCACATTGTAGTACAGTATACCATCATAAACACACAGTCCACCATGCACACAATACACATTCACATTGAAGTAACATTCCAAATTAAAAAAATATCCATACACACAGCACTACTGCACTAAACAACCTTGACTTTGAAATGCAGTAATTATAATATATATATAGCCTTTATATGACCCCCTCCACCACCACACTAGACAACCCTCACATTGAAATACAGTTCAGTAGGCCTACCTCAATGTCACAGGAATAGGTCTATGGAAAAGACACAACGTATCACCACACAAAACAACCTTCACATTACAGTACACTATATTTAATTCTATCACACTAAACATACAGGGTGCAATTATTCACACAGTCAGCAACCTTCCGATTGCAGCGCAGTGCATTCCACTGTATCACAGTTGTAGGCGACTATTCACACACTAAACAACCTTTAGATAACATTCCGCACTGTATCACAGTAAATACACAGAGCTCTACTCACACACTAAACAACCTTCAGATAGCAGCAGCGCAGGGCATTCCCATGGTGGCTAGGCCTGCTATCTCCATGGAGCGCCGCTGCATTGCAGCACATCTAATGGGATTTGGGTTTGTGTAAGTGGCCGGAGTCACATTACACGCCTACGCTACCCTTTGGTTTGGCTTTAGCTTTAGCTTTAGCTTGGCTTGGCTTGACTTGCCTCCGCCTCCCCCACCCCATGGCATAGCGTCCACGTACAGTATGCTGCTGGTCATATTACACGCCTACGCTACACTTTGGTTTGGCTTTGGGTTGGCTTGCCATGCCTCGCTGCCCACTCTCTGCCATCCAACTGGTTTAGAGTAGTGTTTCTCAATGGGGGCGTCATAACCCCCCAGGGGGCTTTAGGGAGCCATCGGGGGGCGCTGAGAGGGATGGAGCTGAGAGGGGGGTTGTACAGTTGCCATCAGGGGGCATTAGTCTATTTTATTTACAAAGTGGGGCATTGGCAGGCTGATAATGTGGTCAAGAGGGCGTTGGGAGACTCACAATGAGGCCAAGGGGGTGTTTGTCCAAAAAAGGTTAACAACCACCGGTTTAAAGGGAAGGTTTAAGTGGTTCTTGCGGCCAGGGCCAATAGAAGGCTGGGAAATACCGCAGGGGAATGGAAAGTGTGTGTAGAGCATGGGACAGAGAATGGACGAGTCCATTTGTTTGAAGTGAAGAATTCATGAATCCATATGTTTGAAGTGAAGGTTTCACAAGTCCATAGGATTGAAGTGAAGGCTTCCAGGATTCTGGTGGCGAGTAGGGAGCATCTGAGGCTCAGTTCATATGCCTCTGGTGGGAGGCTTGAATACATTACACTGATTCTTGAAAGTTTGGCAAAAACATGTCCCTGCAGTAAAATATTAATTCTGTTGAAAATCAACTAAATTTTCACAAACAAAATGAACCCAGGTAATGGCCAAGGGGTCTGTCACACGAATACATTTTTGTTTGAAATATTTAAGTGTAATTTTATTACTTTTCATGGCTATAAACCTGTCCACACCCTGTAAAAACGCCTGTCCCAAGGACTGGCATCATCATTTCAATTGACTTAAAATACAAAAATCACTAACAGAATTGAACAATATCACCATGATGTGGAAGACCATATTAAAGTGGTTCTACAGATGTGCACATAGTGGATGTAAAACAATATTTACTATTATTTACTGATTGCTCAAAATGTGTCCAGCATATTGGTCACCACCGTCAGATTTTTTCTAAAAGACAATAAAATCAGTTATGCACAAGGTAATTTTCATTACTGAGGACCCCTTTTCAAACCTTTAGCTCTACTGCCTACTTCACCATCACTGAAGCTCCTGTAAGTTTATTATTTTGTCCTCAATTTGTTAATTTGTTTGGACACTGGTACTGTCCCAACCATAAACTGTCAACACCGTCAAGGGTTTTAATAGTATTGTATTACATTAATGTTAATAAATATAATTTTTTTCAGAAAAGGTATGAAGCACCCAAGAAACAGAGCGAAAATGAAATGGCTAATGTGAACAAACAATGCATAATATTTAAAAGAGTGCTTTTTTGTCTCACACCGTCAGATGTCACCACCGTCAGATTTTGTTCTGCTCATCATGTTGTTCCATATTATACTAAATTGTGCTGGTTAATGAAACATTACTAGGCATGTTAGTAATAATTGTGATCCAAAATGATACTCTAGCCACCACTGAGGTGCATTTGGAGGTTTTTTTTGTCAGAAAACCTGACGGTGGTGACATCTGAGTTCACCAAAAAACACAAGTTTTACTGTACGTGTTTTTTACATGTTTTAAGAATATGCATACAATAAGTATCTACAGTTATGTTGAATTGTTAAAGTAATTCACTTTAATACAGTAAACATGTGTTTTTACATCTAATTCTGTCTGCCGCTGTTGACAAAACAAGAAAGAGCCTATTTTATGAAAAATGTTAAACATGGGGAGCTTGGCCAATGCATTCACTGCACAGCCAAGACCTACATCTATGATAATACACCTCTATATTTTGGATTTGAACAACTTAAAAGCTGTTTTTACCACATTTTCAACAACCAGTGGCTTACTTCCTAGATAATCTAACTAATGAAGTAAAAACACATGCTCATACTGAGCACACACAAAAATAAAGTGTTTATGCAGGATGCCATTGACTTGAGAGGGCTATTTATTTTGCTAAATGCAGGTACTAATTAGGCCACTTTCACCACTCTCAGATTACTGTCACCACTGTCAGTTCTTAAGTCACCACCGTAAGAAGGAGTTTTGGACATTTTAAAGGAATGTGCTTACAACATTTTCCTTAGGAGTTGTTGATATATCAAAGTAATAGCCAATTTAAGCCTACACGAATATTTGTGAAATTACAAAAAATTGTTTGTTGTATTTAGGCGTTAAGTAAGCATCGTATGACGGTACAAATTTTAAAATTAGAACACATGAAACAGTATTAAAATAGAACAAAAGTGAATTTTCAACATTTAAAGGCATATGTGTGAACCAAAAAATACACATAATCACTTAAAAACTCCAGATACATATGCAACCAAATCAATACAATTTTAATAACTTTTAATTGTGTCTGACGGTGTTGACAAAAAACAAGGTATGATCGGAGAAAAGCCTGATTTCTGAAAAAAATACATAATGGGGAGATTGGCCTTGTGCATTTCTGAAAAGCCAAGACCTTAGTCTACGAGGATATACCATATAATTTTGTAATTCACTTTGTTTTTTTCTGTCAACATTACAACCTGTTTTAGCCACTTTCTCAAGAATCAGTGATTACAGAGAAGGGAATATTGAGTGAGGCCAGGAATTCAGACATAGAAGCATGAGTAGGGTGAGTGTAAGGAGAATGTACTGAAGAGTGTATAGTATGTGTACATGGGAGTATACTGTATGTGTACTTGTGTGGATTGCATCGACTAGGTTCAGTCCACATTTACGTTCGCATTTAAGTTGGAACACAATTGAATATTATGCATTGACAATAGAGTAAAATGTACACTGATTTGGAGTGAGGCCAAATGCTATCTGAAGTGGAAGTGGAATTAATTTCCACTCAGAGTTACATTGATACCCCATTTATTACTGTGAAGGCTTACATAAGATAAGGGAATGGGGAGTGAGAAGCATGGAGCGTGGTGTAGGGGATATGAATGATGTAAGAAAAGATTGGAGAAAAGCATGTGCTGTGTCTCATATCATACACTTGTGTCAGTAGTACACGGACAGTGCATAGTTCCCATAGTGCACTAAGGTCTTTAGTGCATTGTGTCATGGAAAAGTTTGAGCACTAAGCACTGTGCCCTCAATGGAAGTGATGGGTGAGCATAACATTAGCAAGCCAAGATATTGTTTGGCTACTGTTTACATTGCATTGCACATTTCCTTCACCCCAACTGGCAACTATCTTGCATACAATACTTGGCTTGACATGAAAAGGTTGTTGTCTCAGCAACATTACTTACAGCATTAGGAGACTGTTGACCATACTCTTCTTCTGAAGTTTCTTCCATTTCATGAACAACATGGCGGCCGTTTAGTGCATGCAGTGTCCGTCGTTCAAGCACTGCATTTTAGGGCGTTGTTTGGGCATCATCCGGCCACTTTCAGTGCACTGAATTTACCAAAATGTTCAGCCTGAGTGCCCTACGCACTGAAACATAGTGCCCGAAGTGCATAAGTGCACAATATGAGACGCAGGGATGGAGTGGGTATAGTATGTATGTTTGGATCTCAGTGCACATCTACCGGTCTCTGGTGGAAAGGTTATGTGATTCAAGGCCAAGAGCAGAGGGCAGGAAGTGTAACATGTACAGTACACAGTATGTAGCATACCAGTTGTGCCACACAAGGGTGCCAACAAGGACAAAGGGGTCAGTTGCCCCATGCTCAGGGAGAGTGGGTGGCCAGAATTGTATTGGATTGCATAAAATATGTTGGGGGGGACACGCTTTCAGATGAGTTTTTCCTGGTCTCTCTCAAAGCATTCAGCAGCCCTGACAACTCATGTAGTGTGGGAAGCATGGACTAAGGAAAGGGGAGTTCCCCACATCCCCAGGTCTCTGGTAGCAGGGTTGCATAGATTAGGGCAGTTGTCCAAAACTGGGGGTCGGCCCGCCAGGGGGGCGGGGGTTGCAGAGGTACTGAAGGGGAGTCGCTGACAAATGGGGCATTGCATAAGAACAGGAAATCCACAGCTATTATAGTTCCGTAATTTGGTTTGTAACAGTATTCACTTTATATGGTCCTGTGGATTTCTAACAATATCAGTGGGCAAACTATTAATGGAAAATCTACCAATATCAATGGCCAAAAAAATTGCAGAGGCAATTGATATTGATTGATATTTGCTAGATTTTCCATTAATACAAAGCGGATTCCAAAAAGTTGGGACACTTGATATTTTGTGAATAAAATCAAAATGCTGGCATTTTCAAAACATTCAATATGTTAATAACGTAGAGTATTGTGTGCAGACAACATATCAGTTGTTAAAGTTGAGCAGAATGATTGTTTTGGGGTAATTATGTAATCATTTAAAATTTCACCCTTGCAACAAATTCCAAAAAAGTTGGGACAGGGCCAATAAAATGCCTTTTATGTTGGATAAGACTAAACACAACACAAGGAAGGAGACTTAACATTTAAATACTTTGACTGATGGCATGATTTTATGTAAAAAATAGATATTTTGATGTGCGAGACATGATTTCAGCAGCTCAACTGATAGGTGTGTTCTTCGACTTGTTTACCTTCTTGTTATGCTTAATACGTGGCATATCCTCACTGCAAGAAAACTATTTTGTGACCTGTTTACTCTTATGATGGAACCACACTGTTGGAACATAGTAGAGATTGAAATTTGCCATGATTATGGGGCAATATCTAAAGACTGTGCTCCAAAATATAATGCCTTGGTAGCTATGTATGCTGTTTAAAATCTGAATATATCATTCAGCCCTCATTTTAATGCTCTAGATGAGTAAGAAGACCATAACCAAGGCGTCTCTGCACCCCTTTACCATCATATATGCAGTCTTTCAGACTGACCACTAAATCAAGCTGAAGTATTCATTTTCATCATAACCTGGAGGGTGCATGACTCCATGATTTTAAAAAAGAATGAAATATTTTCCATTCTGTAATCAGAGGACAGTTTCACATGTCTCCTAGGTCCATCTAGAATGAGCTTTGCCACTTGCAGCACTGTTTAATGTCTGCATCATGAGCCTTAACCAAGTGTTGTGTTTATGGTCATTTTTTCAACAGCTGTCATTGTTGGAGTGTCATAGTTTGCTTATTGACGATGGGTATGTCATGATCTCATAACTCGTGTAATGATTTCACAGAACTCTACATTACAGAAACAGGCCTTATATGCCTGCAATTTTGAGAATTCAATCTTTCTGTGTAATAGATCAGTAATTAGTCCCTCAAAATCTTTGCTTCTGAGTGCCACAGCCTCTCTGTGATGGTATTTTATCTGTGCATTCATGTTGACAGTCAATATAGTTCCTTTCAAAATATTCCTCCTTGTGTTATTTTTTAAAATTATTCAACTATTACAACATTTTTTGGCCCTGTCCCAACTTTTTTGAGATTTGTTGCATGGGTCGAATTTTACATGACCACATATTTCCCTCAAAACAATGCTTTTGCCTCATTTTAACTGTTCCTATGTTGACCTTGTGCCATTGTGCATCTTGTGCATGGATTGAATGTTTTGAATATGCCAGCATTTTGATTTTATTCACAAAATATCAAGTGTCCCAACTTTTTCCAAAAGGGGGTCCCGCTGAAAAAGTTTGGGAACCACAGGATTAGGGAATAACGAATATGGAGAAATATGGAGAGAGGAGTGTTTAGAAATATGGAATGGGAAGCGCACAGTATATGCATGTGAGGGTGTACTGTATGTGGATGTAGTGCAGTGAGGAGCGTTGAGTTCAGTCCACATTCCCTAGTCTCTGGTGGAAGGCTCACATAGATTAGGGAGTAACGAATGTGTACAGAGGAGTGTATAGCTACTGTATATGTAGTATAGTAGTATAGTACTGTATATGTAGAGCAGTGGGGAGCGTTGAGTTCAGTTCACATCCAGAGGCCTCGCTGGTGGAAGCTGCGTCTCACATGATTCGGAGAGAGGGGATCAATTATTCAGGAGACGCCGCCTCTGACATGCCTTCACGCTGACCCGAAATCACAGGCTTAACATGAAAGAGTGTCAGCCGCAAGTCTGCTCACATAAATAAATCTAGTGGTGGATAAGGTGGCTTGTGTGGAGGTGACCCGTCAATAGGTTTTGGAATACTTGAGGAAAAGCTATTTTTTCGGGGCAAATTGGGGTTTTTACAGTAAATGCACCTTTATCATCCTCTAAGACTGTAGGATAGATGCTAGAATGTGACAACTATACAACTGCCAGCCAAGTAGTGAGACAAATGAGGCTGTTCCCTGCTATTGTGCTACCTAGCTGCCATACAAAGGAAAAAGGCAGTAACTGCGCAGATCTCCAAACTGAGTAATGCAGTTAGCCCTCTGCTTAAATATGACACATACACCATAACACACTTTTGCACAAACAGGTGTGTTGGATGTAACCAGTGGTTCAAATCAATCCTGCACATCATCCATTACAGTTGCATTTTAATTACACAAAACATAAAATGTGTAATGGGTGGTATGCAGGGTTGTTGTCTAGGCCTACTAGGTATGACACATAAAAGCAGAAAACTTCAGGCCAACAGACAGTATGTCATTTAGAGGCCTCATCATGTGCTACTATTGTACGCATGTTGTTAACACTCATTCACTGCATGTGTCATCGTCAGCCCGGTTTGGGTTCCAGCTTGACTAAAATCCATCAGGCTGCCATTTATAGCACTGCCACCCTTATGTAATCACATCCCTGTGCTGCTATTGATGATCATACAGGACAACAACAACAGCAACAGTGTTTATTCTAACAAGATAAGTCTCATTTTCACTGCAGTTCGCTTTCACAGATCATGTCTGTTTTCCCAGGTGAGATGAGCACATCAGAGCACGTCGTACTGAAGGCCATGTGATTAACTAATGGATGGTGGAGCGTGTTTGTAATATTGGTGTGTGTGTGTGTGTGTGTGTGTGTGTGTGTGTGTGTGTGTGTGTGTGTGTGTGTGTGTGTGTGTGCGTGTGTGTGTGTGTGTGTGTGTGTGTGTGTGTGTGTGTGTGTGTGTGTGTGTGTGTGTGTGTGTGTGTGTGTGTGTGTGTGTGTGTGTGTGTAACACCTGCAGGGTTAACAAATTGAAATTGAAATATAGCCTATTGCATTTCATGTAATTGGAAATGATCTTGGGCAGTTGATCCCCCAACTCAAGAATATGAATGCTGTCTCCTTCTCATGGATGTTAGAATGACAGACACATTCAATTGAAGCCCTCACATATTATTTTGGGGTGTGTGTGTGTGTGTGTGTGTGTGTGTGTGTGTGTGTGTGTGTGTGTGTGTGTGTGTGTGTGTGTGTGTGTGTGTGTGTGTGTGTGTGTGTGTGTGTGTGTGTGTGTGGCACATGCATGCACGCGCATGTGTTTTGTGCCCAATTAGTTGCTGCGTCTTGTGATGTGATTAAGGGTTTTGACCTCAGTGCCTTCTGATAATTAACTGAGAGATCACTTGTAAAATAGAAGGAGTCCCATTCAATTACCGTTTCATTAAAACCCAAATTACAAAATGACCTCGAAAGCATCTTGGCACGGAGACGCGGACAAGAATATGGGACTGTCACTGAATGTCCTCACTCATAATTAAAAATACGAAATGGCTTTGCCCTATGTTTAGTTTTGCTTTAATTCCTTCTCTGTGCACGACCCCTTAGAGGCATTATTCAAAGAACCTTTCTGAAGTACACACACTCATCATGACATACCCCTGTGTCTTCATAGAGAAGTCATGGAAATGAATGGTAAATGTACATTGGCCGGTTCCTTCACGGTCTGCCATCAGTGAAAATATTCATCTTATTTGAATCAGTCACATTGCATTTTTCCACCGCTAATTTGAAGTACGGTTGGACAACCCTTAACATTCTAAAACAGCACAGTGCCCGTGGTCTAACTGGAGTCGAAAGTTAGAGGGCTACACACATTTTATTTTCGCACGTTGTTAGCGGCTCTCCCCAACCCCCTTTTTTTCTTTCCGTGGGTTCTTTTTCTTTTTTTCTTTTTCAAATTGCTGCATTGCCTCAGCTGCACTGACTTTCAGCACCGTGTCGTGGACAGCTCTCCCGGCACTTCCTGACTCGTGGAGGGGTGGGGGTGTCTTGGGACGCTGAATGAAATCCGAAGTGTCTCATTTTCTCTGGTTCCTAGTGATTTCAATTATCTACAACTGACTCCGAAAGCGAGCAAGACAGCTGTAAGGAAATAACTAAATAGATAATTAAACAACGAGACGTTGGCTGCTCTAGATGAAGGGAATCGCCCTGGACGCGCAAACACGGTTAGAGAAGCGAGTAAATACACAAGGCGGATGATGATAAACCGTATGCAGCACGCACGAATCGAATGTGCTATTTTTAATTTCACATGATAAGGCAGTAGCAAGCCCCGACATGCCTGTTCGCACTGCGACAAAACGCGCTTGCCGCTCACAGAAACGTGCCTGCTCCAATGAATGTAGACTTTGGGTGCGTGCTGCAGTGAGATGATGTGTCGCGAGATTTAATTTCCATGCCTTTTCACATTACTCCTTCGATATGATTGGTATTGGAATTGCATGGGCTTCATCTAACGGTACAAACAGCCGCTATGTCCATGTCTCGTCCCTCAATGTATGTTCTAGTATTCCATTAGCCACTTGAAAGCGACGGCGCTATTCTTCAACGTATGGACAACAATAGCCTCTATTTCTGTGTTGGTGAGGGCACTTACGTAACAGTCGTGCTCCTCAGTTGCCTACACAGTCAATGTTTCGTAATTCAGGTAACACATTTGGAGATATGCATCTGGGTTTGTCACGCCTACTGCCTGCCTTGTGTCACACATGACGTTCTAATAATGAACAATTACAACACAACAACAACAGCAAAGTGGACATTATGGACACATTTTAGTGTAATTGATTGTGGACACCACTTCACAATATTTTCACCAGTGAGTTTTGCCATTGTAGGCTTACATTTGATTGGACATGTCTGTGTGAAGTTCCATGTGCATGTGCATGTCCATGAATTCAGATAGCAGATATGCCTAGTAGCCAAACTCAAGCTACCAAATGAATTACCCTATAAATGAAGTATTTTTCTCAACCATCTTTTCA